>NC_134383.1:5085145-5236352 GCF_035582795.1 Mycteria americana
TCAGGCTTTGGGGGACATGGGGGTCAGTGGGTGGAGGAGGTCTGAGGGGGGCATGCGCCAGACATGTGGCTTCCCCTGATCAGGGGCCTGTGGTAGCTGTGATGCTAGAGGAGGTGTGGCAATCAATTTCCGGAAATATTATTGCTTATTAAGTTGCTGGGCGCTGTCCAGTGGCGCTGTTTGATATATACAAGCCTGTGATCAGAAGGGCTTGAGGCAGAAATGTACTGCTTCTGCTTCAGGGGTGTTTGCAGCGATGTGACTGAGCGAGGTTTGTTGTTTCTCACTTGTACTGAGCAAAGTCCCCGTCTTCGAGTCATTGGTTTCGTGAATAAATTGCCTGATGCCACGTGAAATGCGTACATGGAGGAAGGTTGTCTGCATGAGTGACCAGAAAACAGCTCGTGTGCAAGGTGAACTTGTGCGAGGATTGTCCTGTTAGGCAGTGGTTGGTATACGGTTTTTAAAGACTGCATGATAGAAGGAAAACCTCACGAACTTACGTAAACGCACAACACAAGAAAACATTGTGGAAACCTAGAAAACACGGCTTGGCATTCACTGGAGATTTTGATGCCTTGTGCTAGGATAGGATTGGCACCCCAGAAACATGAGGGAGCCAGGAAAGAGGCATGTAGAGTGACTCTGTTAACAAGGTGAGGGGGATATGGCAACAAATGTGAGCCAAATGTGACACTGGTGCGAAGGTGTGGGCTGAGCGGGCAGAGCTCTGAAAGAACTTCAGAGCCAGCAGGCTGCTTGGAGGCAAAAATTGTAGTACGTGGGCAAAGCTTTGTGGAATAACCATGCTGTGGCAGGATATGATTCAGAGGCACTGGCACAGCTGTATAGGGATTTATAACCTTCCATGCTACTGAATTGTAATCATATTGAATTGCATGATAGGAGTTTACTCTGCTCTTGCCTGTGCGAGCTCTGGAAATTTGTTAGTTCCTTAATTTTCACCCCCACTAAGAAAGATTTAAAATACTTACCTTTTTTCAGAAGGGAATAAGGAAGCGGATGTATAATGGCATTGTTGGCTTGGCTTACTGTACCCAGCACTGTACTGTAATTTCTTGCGCAGTTATTACCTTTGGCTTTTAATATGTTATTATATAAATATTCATCAAATACAAAAGCACACCAACCCAGAACAATGGAAATCAGCATCTCCTGGGGGAGGACTGGAGGTAGGGTGCCACATTATCTTGGGATTTCCTTGGATATTTGCTTTTAATTCCTGAGATTTCTGAAGCAACTGAATAGCTCCAGACACAGGGTGGTACAGGAGCAGAATCTGTTCTTCTGCTAGTTGTTATTCCAGCAGGGCAAAGATCTGAATAAAAGAGCACTTGAAAAATGTCTGAACTAAGGAGGCTTGCCCCACTGAGAGATGCTGACCCGACTTTTTTTAAGTAATGTAGCTTCATGTTTCCAAGGGTGGAAGGGATAACTGCTCAGCAGGGGAGAAGGAGGATGCTGGGAAGGTTTGTCCTGTTTTGCCCCTTTTTTTCTGCTTTCCTTTCCTTTCAATAGCATCTCCTCCTGTGATCCATCACATGGGGTTAGGCAAATCGCAATCCTTAATGCAAGCAAATGGAACAGCTTTTCTGGCTTCTGCTCTCTGTGATCTCTTGTCTTGCGGTAATAGAGTCCGGCTGGCATTGTGACCTTGTGTGGGGCGTTTGGCAACTTTTCTGATGTTGATGGTTTGTGAATAAATTGCTCTTCTAGCGTTGTTTTGGCAGAGGCAGTAGTTTGGAGGAACGCAACAGCGTTTGTGAAGGTTACTCACTGGTGTTCAGAGCAAACAATGAAGACGTATATAGCCCCTTCCCTTGGAGCTCTGCCAGCATACCCAGACCCGCCACTGAAGTTCCTGCTGCTGCTTGGAGGCTGTGAGCAGCTGCAAGGATAGACTGCATTCATGAGCTATTGCATTTGTTCCATCTTGCGTCTACTGCAAACATCTGCACCAGAAGCCAGATCAGAAATGCTAAACTTTAATTCAGTTCAGGGACCACTGAATGAACTGCAGCCTCGACCATCACAAGAACTTCTGCTATTTAACTTGCTGCGTCTAAATTCTGAACAGTAACTTCTCCAGTGTCTTGCTCCATGCTCCTTCATAGCATATGCCCTCAGCAGCTGGACAGAGCTTTTCTCCTGAACCCTTTACCCTTTCGTCTTCCAAGGAAAAGTTGTACTACAATAGAATTTGTATTAATCTGAACACGCAGCGCCTCGGACTCTCCTGAGACCTTGCTCTCTGTTGAACCTGTTTTTATTCATCCATCAAAAAGTATTCATTCTGCCTTTTGCATTGCTCTCTGCCTGGATTTTTTATTATTTCATTATCTTTTGAAGCACTGAGGAACCCCATCCTCTTCTGCTCAAGCCACAAGATGATAAAGTTGTTTTTCCCTCCAGCTCTTTTCAATGCATCATTTAGCAGACCTCCTTTAACATGTTCTGAAAAGCCTCTCTCATCCCAGGTGGAGGGCGGGGAGGAGGATCTGTAGGCTGGTGGGACTATGGAGTTGAAATCCATCTAGGTTTAAATAGCTCAAGGTCAGCTCAGGATGGGAAGGATAACGGCAGATTTCTGGAGACTTCATTCAATGAATTGTTGATTGGAAAAGCTCTTTCAGATCCCTGTGGAGCAGAATCTGGAAGAAATGTGTTTTCCAAAAGGAGGACAGCGGGTTAGTTGTTAATGATTTCAATAAAGCAAGAGAAGACACGTTAGGAGGTTGGCCATAAGGGTAAAAAAGGAGGCTGGTATATTGCTCATTAGTGGTTTGCTAAAATTAACTCCATTACCATGTTTGCTTTCATTGCAAACCTTCCATTTAATTGCAATTATCACTGAACTGCGAAGAAGGGACCCTGCTTTGTGCTACAGGTTGTCAGTATCAGGAGAGCCCAGAGCTGAGATGTGTGAACTGCTGTTTTAGGGACCGTCTCAGTGGTACAGTTGAGCCTGTTCAGCCTGGTTTTGCTATGCTGATAACTTGGGAAGAAGGGGGGGATTTACTGTTGTTCCTTTCCAGAGGTATCACATGTATTATTTCACAAGTATGGGCAGGAAGTTTGAATTAAAATAAAAAAACAGAGGACCTGATCCAAAGGGTGGTGAAATCAGTGACAGCTGTGCTATAGTTTTCTTTCAGACTTGGATTAAGCCCAAACCCCTACAAATTTAGTTTCTGTGAGAAGAAAGTAGGGTTTTTTACCTTTTTCCTCTCTGTTTTCTTGCATTTCCTTTGATGTTCCTTTTCTCTTTTATAAGCTATTGATTCTCATCTTGTCTTTTATTTACTGCCAGTTCTCTCATTATTTCAGGAATCCTATACTGAAATGCTGTTCTGTTTTCTGCATACACCATTCTGTTTTCTGCATTTACAACCTTTAAATAAAGAAAAGGCTTCGCTGTTCTCTGTGAAGGTGGCTGCCAGTTGGCTAGCTAGTGTTTGAGTTTATAATGCAGAATGAAAAAAAGGAATAGCTGGAATGCTCTTCCAGCACTGGGAGGTATTTTGCTTTCATCATACAGATACCCAGTCCGTTCAGAAAATGATGACAGGGACAGTTTTGGTAAAGCCACTAGGATTCATTGGGCAGCTTATTTCTTTCCAGTGAAATCCATGAGGATTTCAGGAGTCTATCTGCAGTGTGAAGACAGGGAGTGAGTTAGACCTCTGTTCTTAAGGGCTTCTCTGTAACCTCCAAGGAGGTCTGCTGCTCATTTCAGCAAGTTCAGAAGAGAGAAGGGATAATTACACATGCGTAGATTTGAACTGGTGGCTTCATGATGTGAGGTTACTGCAAGCCTGCCATTCCCTTCAGCCCCCAGTTTATCCTCCTTTGCAGGTCCATGGCAGCTTTTTCTGGAAACAGAAGCCAGTTTGGGAAGGGAAGGCTGCAAGCAGCAAAGTGCACGGAAGGAGAAAAAAGGAAAAGGAGGTGATAACAACTCTTTGATGGAAGTAGGTCAGTCTTTAAAGCTATGGCCTATCTCTTTGGGCTCCTTAGGAACAGTTATAGCCGCAGTTTGAGATGGAGATCACACTATGGACTGAAAGCAGATGTTCTCTGAATGCAGTTAGCTACTAGCAATAAAATGCTAAGTGTTTGGAAAATGCGGTAATTCAGTCATGTGGTTTTTATTTCTGTACTTTGGTCACTGACCCTACAATGGCACTGAAAAATGGGAGTAGATTGTATTTAGAAAGAAAATGGAAGATGGCTGTCAAAAAAAAAAAAAAAAACCAAAATGAAGTGGCTAAGCCCATTTTAATTAAAAATCAGGGTGAAGTAGTTATCTCATTCTTGTAGATGGTTCCAAAGCTCTGCTTCTGGCTTTATGTCGATGTTTTGTGTCTGTGGATCTGATGCAGATAAAGTTAATTCATAGAGTGATACAAATATGAGGCTACTTCTGGTAACATACTATATAATCAGCAGAACTGGCTGCCAGGAATTATGCTGCTGCCCTCACCAATTAGTGCTAACGTGTGGGGTAGTCATAAATATAACATGAATTGTGGGATTATGATTACCTGATCGTACAGGAACGTGCTCAGGTAGCGTGGAGCTAGGAGAGCATTAGAAATGTCTTGCCAGATCTCGGCCATAGGTTCAGGAGGGGTATTGATCAATTGGTATAGCTCAGTAGGCAGAAAACCTGAGGAATGGGGCAGGAGGGAATGACCATAAGTGAGTCTTCCTTCTCTGCTTAGCCAGAGGCGGAAATATCGGAGTAAAATACCTTGGCTTTAGCTCTAACCTTGTCAAACCATAGCTACCTGTTTTTGATTGTGAAAGCTCAGCTTATTTAGCTTGTGCCATGAGAATACGGAGCATTTTCTCCCTGTGCTCCTAGGGCTCTGCAAATGAGCCACAAATGAGCTTCAAAACTAGAGCGGGGTTTGTGGCAAGTGGATATAGGGTGTGTGGGAGAGGTACAGCCAGGAATCAGCAGCTGGCTTGGTAGACAGAGAGCTGCCACTGGAGAGGGGCACTGGAGCTTGCTGTGCCGCTTTTTTCTAACTGTGCAACAGGTTTGCCTTGCTGAGCATTGGTTTCCCTAGCAAAAAAAAGTAATAAACGGAGCTGTATAAATAATCAGTGTTTATATTCAGCAATGTGCTGAAAAGCAGAAAGCACACTTTGGGGGAAAGAAGCATTTGTTACTTTCCCAGGAGGCGGAGGGAAAACGAAGAAGGAAATACGTGTTTCAGGTTGAATGAAACATTGATTTGTTTTGGAGGAAGGAGGAGAAGGTTATCCATTCTATTACAATTTGGCATATTTTTAAAATAAAAGATCTTGGTGATGGAAAAAAGAAAGGGTTAGTTTAAAAAAGAAAAATGCCAAAAATATGTTTTGGGGTTTCTAATTTGTTTTCTTTGGTTGAAAGAATTTCTAAATTTGTGTCACGTTTGTTGGTCCCTCTGCATATGTCTATCAGTAAAGCCTTTACTAGAAGCACCTCTTCTTGTCAATTAAGAACATTTTCTCCAAGGGACAATGGTTATTTAGTGCCAGCAGAGGTTATTTAGTTAATTTCTGTGTGTATGCAAAGTGAGGAGGCTCCGACGTTTCAGAGAGCTGGCACAGACTCAGCCAGAATCAAAAGATATGAACAATATCTGTCCCCACTGCATTTATCCCTGCGAGACCTGATAGTTGCTGGAGCTGACAATGGCTGTATCGTTATTAATGCCGAAGGGGACTCTGTTATGTTGCTATGCAGGTCCAGATACCACTTATGTTTTGTGCTTTCTGGATGCTGCTCTTGAAGGAGAAATAGCTTTTGAAACAGACCAAGGTTAGATCTGGCGACCTTTACTGATATTTTTTCCTTTTTTTTTTTCCCCTTCCCTGCCCCCTCCTCCTCCTTTTTTTTTGCATTGGTGGCACATTGTGGGTTGAGCAAATCGCTGGGTAATTCCTTCTCAGCTGGGGAAGGATAAGCAAGGGGTCCACATGTGTCAGGAGCATGAGATTGGCTGGGAGATACCATTGATTAGCTGAGACACTTGGAATTGTTTCCAGCAGCACTCAGACACCCAGGGAGAGAGCAGGAAGAAAAGCACACCCTGGGATTAGGCGGGTATCCCATGCAGCTGATAAAACGCAAGGGACCTGTATCAGAGGCAGATAAATGAGCTGTTAAGTCCTGCGGTCAGTAAGTAGGGGAGTAGATGGAATCAACTGCATTAAGTTCAGTTGCATCTCTGCATGTTTGCTTATTCATATGGATGAGGTGGAGCGGGGGGATGGCAAAGACAGCAGACTGCAGGCAGGGTGGATGCAAATGCAGGAATATGGTGGCACAATGTGAATGTTCATCATTAGGTCTGGCAGTGCTCTGCATGAAGCCCAGCAGAGAGACAGGACATATAAGGTCCAATTATTGGCAAAACCAGTGGAGGAAGAGTAAGGAGCTATAAGCTGTTGACCTCACTGATGGGTAATGCTGACTGTTCACTGGTCAGCGTCTTGAGCTGGAGGAGACTGCAGCATTGCCAGGGCATGCTAGCATTTTATGGCCTCTTAAACATGCGGGGAGCAGAGGATGTCTTGTGATGCTCTGGGTAGAGATAGAAAAACGAGCCAGTTAGGAGAAAGTAAGAAGGACTCATGGCCAAGTTTGTAATCTGGAGCTTTCTGTAAATTTGCTACTACCTTGTCTAATGGGAGGGGAGAGGGTGAAGTAAGCATATGGTTTAAAATCAAAACCAAAAAAGGGTGTTACCTTTAATAACTGCAGATGATAAGGGCAACAGAAGAGTGACCAGCAACTTCTTAGCTGTTCCTAACCTACAACCAGGTGCTCTCCAGCCCAGCTCGACCAACAAACTGCTTATGCTTCTTGCTGCTAGTTTCCTGGTAGCTTTAGCTGTCTGAGTGTTACTGCAAATAAATGTCTGCAGTCCAGAGCCAATTTAAAAAAAACATGCAATGACAAAGGTAGAATAATGGAAAGGAGGGGAATGGGTTAAATGCAGTTAACCACCAGGCTGGTCTTCAGTGAGCTCTGAGCCCTGCTTTGTGAAGCACTGTAGAGGAAGAGGAATAGAAAGCAAGTGGAATGGAGCCTATGCAGAGCAGGAAGGGATATGGGGAAGGATGAATATGCATTACGTGGGAGTCAAAGGACAGAGGGAAGAACGTAAGGAGGCAAATGCAGCTGGGGGAGTTGTACAGGGGCAGCATACAGAGAATGAAGATAAACATTCAGGGAGAGAGTGATACAGAAAGTGAATATACAACTGGAACTTGTAAGAAAGCTTTGGGGGGATATTTTAACAAGGCCTGAATATCTGTGCATGTTGGGGCCAAGCCTATATTCCTTCACTTTAAGATTGCAGCCAGGCCCAGCAGTAAGTAAAAGTTGGTGCCATCCTATGCCCCAGAGTGAAATGAGTCAGGAGGTGGTGCTCACGTCCCCCAAAAGATTAGTTCTGCTAGGCGTTGTGGGTTTCAGCTTCAGGGTTAAATAAGACTGGTGCAGTCTATGTCACTATGGAGATGACTGCTGAAGGGCAAGATTGGGTCAGAAAGGCACTGGAAAGCAAAGAGCTGCTGTGACAGGTCCTGGCTAAAAAGAGGCTTTAAGACTCAAGCCTGGCATTTCCCGTCTTTGTTGCTGGTTTAAACAAGTACATCTTGTGTGGATAACCAGTCAGCCAGCAGGAAAATGGTTAGAAGAGAGCGGTGTGCTGTGCTGAAGGACAGTTACCTAAGCATCAGCAGAGGAACTAATCCAGCCCCTCTGGTACCAACTGGCTTTGATGTGGTTCTGAAATCAGCTCTCGCTGGGTCTCTGAAGCAAGACATTGCTTCAGCAGTGCAAACTGCTGCTCCCTGCAGAAAATTAATAAGGACACTTTGGATTCCGCCCTGCGTCTGACCTAAGCAGCTAAATAGGTTACACTAAGTTTTAAGAATTGCCCCAGTTTTCCTTTTAATAGGCAATTTTTCTGCTTAATTTGCAGAACAAGCAAAAAGCTATTATGTAAAATTTATCAGCAGCAATTGGCCCTCATTAGAGACTGGGAGCAGGAGGCTTCGTCGTAAGGCGGAAGGATCCTCCAAATTTTCATTTACCAGCCTTAGTTTCCCAGTTTATGCTGACCCGTGCCCTGAACAAATTCAGGCACTGAGCCATCAACATTTCTTTCCTATTCTCACAAAAACTGTTCTCACCTTCCTCCAATCTGGTTTTAGAAGTCCTTAAGCAGTCAGTAACCAGTTCTGTTAGAAGCACATGCTCCAGGCTGAATGAAGTGCCTGTAAATTGCAGTGCTATTATTACAGTGTTTGAGCAGTGAATTTTGCCATGTTAAGCAAACTCAACTCCAGTAGAAATATTTTGTTCAAGAGTGTTAGAGTGCAGTTGTGTGCAGAGCTCCTTGCTGGGCCAACGAGTTGAGCCATAGGTGTCTGATTGTGCCTATGGGACATAGGCAAGATCAGCCTTTACATGCCACGTGGACTCCAGCAGCTGGGGTCCAGAAACTCATTCCCGAGTCTAACATCTTCGCCAGAAGTGATATAGTTACTGATAGCCGCAAGGCTGCCTTTTCTCACCACTCTCTTCTCCTAAGTCCTGCGCTGGATATAGCAGACATAGAAAGAGCTGCTGTCCGTATTTCCTGGAGACTAGAACACAGCGTGATCTGAAATTGCTCATGTTTTCTTCATGCTGCAGCAGCATCTTTTGGCTCCAGCTGAAGACAGCTGTGACTTGCGTTGTGTAGGGGGACAGGTAAACTGTAATATACCTTCCTATGAGAGGCATTAGGGAAGTGGAAATTATTACTGACATTGAAACATTCAGATGGGGATTTTTCCTTTCCTTTTCCCCCTATGGTAAATGTTAATTATACATGAAGGTTCACTACAGCAGAAGGGATTATAATTAATATATATTTGAACTATAATAGATTTCCTACAAACTGCATTTCATTGCAACGAAGTGTATTACGACTGTTGTTTGCTGCCAGCAATTTGCATAAACCAACCACAAAGCATTGCATTCATTAAACCTGCATTAAGGACAGCAGCAGACAGATAAAACGATGAAAAATAATAAAGCAAGTCTGTTTAACTTGTGAACAGAGACCTTGTACTTGTTGCAGGACCTATGTAATCTAACCTGAGAAATACAAAGAGGAGTGCATTGGACCACATGAATTTGCAAGGTAACATTTGGATCCAAATCCATGCCTGAACTTACCTAGAAATGATAATTTATTTGTGTGTTCTATCTCTACTTTAAACTGCAAAATAATTAGAATCCAGCTGAAAGAAGAATAACCCTTTGTTCTTCTCCATGCCCTGAGTCACACACCAAAGCAGTACGAAGACAGTTAGTGACCTAGGGGACAGGCAAGCAGGTTTTTATTCTTGACCTGATGGGAAATCATTTACTTTCCTGTGCCTCTCTCTCCTTTTCCAACATTACCTCCCTAGTTTTATGAGATGGGAGTTTCTCCAAGGCAGGGATTATACTTACAAAGGTAGGCTGGAGCAACTCCCAAACCAGAGCCCCTGTCATAGTGTAAGTATTAATCCAAACACACCAGACAGTATATTAACAGCATAAGATGGCAAGTTTATAACTTTTAATTGCTGCTTCCTAGTTTATTACCGCTAACGCACTAACCTCACAGGTCTCCCTCCTTGTCATCTTTTTGTGATGTCCCAGTGATATCAAGTCTTGGACCTTGGTTTCTTTGCCATCAGGCATACCCTGACACCTTACAGCCCTTCACTAGGGAGTGTATCAGATTCTGCTGATGCTATCTGTTGCAACTGCATGCTGTTGCCTTCTGTCTCTGAACATAATATAACAAGCTTTCATCCACAGACAGGAGCTTCATCCCTGATGACCCAATCTCAGACGGTAGAAAAGGGCAAGACGGCTTGTCAGAGACTTCAACAAACAGCTCGACAGCTGTTGTAAACAGCCGAGAGGAAAGGTCAGAGCCAGCCCTCCTCTGCCACTGATGAATGTTTCCTCTCCTGCACTGCCAAGGTTTGGCCAAGCAATGAGAACTGCAGCAGAAGGGGCCAGGGGAGAGAAGAGTCAGGATGAGCAACACAAATAATGTCAGTTTGCCCAACAAAGTAGAGAATTTGGATTTTGGAACTGTGGCCAGGCTTTGCAAAAGGCTGAGGCTGTCTCTCAAAACAATGAAAACTCTTTCCAGAGAAAGGATTGATGGCTGTTTCAGTTAATGGCCACGTCACTGATTATCCGTCTGTCATTTATTTTTACAAAGTGTCTTGGGATTCATTTGGTTGTTAGAACCAGCGCTCTGCAGGATTCCCACTTCTTTTCCTGCTTCTTTTGGAGGCATTACAGAACAGCTTTGCCTGGGGAGCACAGGGTATGAATGCGGCTTCTGCCATCTTCTTGGGAGCTTGGTTGCCATCTCCTCAGGCCAGGCACTTACCCTTTTTGGGCATCCAGTGCATGACTGATAATAAGGAGTTTCACTGTCTGCCATTGCTGTGCCAATGTAGAAGCAGCGCATGTGTGCGTGGTTGACCCTAGTGTGGTATGACTGGGAGTAGCACTGCTTGGACTGTATTGGTAGCCTAACATAGGAACCAGTATCAGGCTCCAGAGATGCAAGTCACTATCACCTAGAGGAGCTCAGATGATTGAGGGAGTTACATGTCAGCACTTCTATCTTCCACAGAGGGCTATTAAAAGCCATGCTGATATTGCAGCTGGGGTCTGCGTATGCGGCACATCTGGATGTACTCAGCTATCTTTATGCTAGAGAGCTTGGGCACCAAAAAATCAAAACTGCAGCAGCACAGCCCTCAGTACAGTCAGCACAAGCCTGCCTGAGACCCTGGAAAATTAGCTGCTAGCTGAAGTGCTGTTGTCCTTAGCTCCTGCACGCTTCAGTCTACCTAGATTAAGCAAGCCTGTGTCTGTGTCTTCTTGTAGCAGTGCTGAAGCACACTCTACATTGGGGCAATCCTTGCCCAATTTGCACTTTCTTTGCTTTCTGGCTATTTCATGGCTATGCTGAAGGCACTCATGGCCACTTCATTGAAGTCTGGTTTGCTTCCAAGAGCTTTCTTACACAATTCATACTTACACTCTAGCTGTAAAATTAACAGACTGTTTTATTACGCAGGCTTTATTATTCAGGAGGACCCATCCAAAGGCTAGGAGCAGTTTTAATCCCAGCAGAATGACACCTTGGCAGTAAAACAAGTTTGCTACTAAGATTTTGTTGGAGGTGTTTGCTGAGAAAGGGAGAGAAGTCCTGAACAGGCTACTCCAGCTCCACTTGACACAAGAAGATGCAGGATAAGGTGTCCTAATTTTGGAGCAGCACAGAGCAACAATGAGGCTAGTCCCTTTCCAGGAGATGCTGTGGGAAGTAGAGAAATGGGGCTCTGGTGGCAGCACTGCAATGCCTACTGTATCGAGGAGAAGTCACTGCAGGGAGTGTCGTGACACTGTGATTATTAAAGACCTGGCACCATTTCCTTCCCACACACCCCACAGTATGAATCACAGTGTAGTGAAAAATACCCACAGAAACCACTTTTCCTGTGCCGTCTGAATATGTACATTGTCCTAAAATGAATATTGCTGTAGTCTGAGGTGCGGGATCAGAAATGGCCCCCAGGAATTCCTTCTGTCCTGCAGTGAGACAGAAGTGACAGTCCCACAATAGCAGGCTGGGTGGGGCGAGTCATCTGCCCCCTTACTTGCCACTGACTCAGCCTCTGAGGTAATAGACCATTTCCAGAAAGCACTTGGGGTGAAAATATTTCAGTTTGCTGCTGCTTTGCAGTTGCCAGTCTCGCTAATTTCTACTCTGATGTCACCAGCAGTGGCCCCATTAATGTTATTTATAGTGTTTGTGCCGTGGGCTTTGGTTGTGCTCAAGGCTCTGTTGCTGGTCTGCAAGGAAGGGAAGAGCAACTCGAACACTTTCAGTGACATATCTTTCAGCCTGGAGTGTATTCCAGGTTCTTCACGTCACACCTGGGCTGCCTGGATCTACCCCATACTCCTGTCTGTACCTTGGTTTGCTCCAGCAAACTGAGCCATCCTGGAGCTTATTTTAGTTATTTAGAACTTAGTTTAAAAAATGCAGTAAGTCATGAGACCAAGCAAATCCGATAAAGACGCTTCAGGGGAAGGCAGTCTGCAAAGCCAGATGCAAATGCAGCCAACCAGAAACCAAAAATATATTAGTACTGAGAGAGCAGGCAATTATTCTCCTATCAGAGTTGCAGGATTTTCAGTGTGTATGACTTCAGTACTACTTCAGGACAGCTGGGCATCCATTTTTGGCTGAAAATGGGTAGAGCCATGATTGCTTCAAAGCCCATGACTTTCCCTGCATGACACCCATGAGCTGCAATTAATTGATGCATTTAACAAGGACATGCCAGTCTATGTGAGAAGGACCTTTGCAGCTGACTGGAACTGCTAACCTGAAGCATTGAAAAATCACGAGTCAGGCTTTTTATCTGATCCCGCTAATCCTAAAATTAAAAAAAGAAGATGAAGAAGCAGCCAGGGCTTCAGTATTTACCTGCAGAGGTTTAAATCTTCGGAGTTCGTGTCTGTAAGCTATTCTGCCTCAAAGCTGAACTTCTCAGGTAATCTAATGACTCTGGGAGCTAAGGCTTTTTAGAAAAAGCACCAAATATTGCCAGAGACAGTGCATCTGTAAGCAGTGGAAACTCTGCAGTCAAAAAATATGTCCCAGAAGAGTTATTTCAGCACTTAAGCTGATCTCCAGTACAAAGTGTGCACTGGTGTCAGTGTATAGGAGAGAGACTTGAGCAGATAACATGGGTCTACAGAACAGTCCCTTGTATCTTGAAGATATCCCATAAACCACATGGCCTGGAATCAGTCCCTGGGTGAAAAAATTTTTACAGTGAACTTGTGCTCTGTTCCTTATGCATTTCACATTTTTCTGCAATATTTCAGCTTGTAGGAAGCCACTCAATGTATTAATGATCAGGAGGAAATAATAACGTTCTCAACCCAGGGCCAAGTATCCTCCGTCTCCCTGCCATCTGTAATAACAGTACATTTAATGGATGTGTGCGAGATGGTCTCTTAGGAACCCTCAGGGAAGTGCAGAGATACACCGAAAGCACAGTTGCTCAGCTGTTGCTGGAGAATTTAAGACACTTCCCAATTTTTGAGTGCCGGTTTGGTGACTTTCCCAGTGACGTCAGTCTCTGTTACCTGCAGCAGGTTCTGTGTTATTTCCTGTCTGACCTGGGAGCTGATTTCTCCATTGGCACAAGGGTATCTTGTGCATGTGCTGTGAGCCTCGTATGGTAGAGATCGATAGCAAGCAGCAAGAACCACATAGTTGCAGCGTCTCCTAGCAATTGCCATGCATGATGGAGGAGGCTGTCAATCAGCAGTCAGCAGCATCGTCTCAGCAGTCAGTGTTATGTTAAATCAAATATACCAGAGTGGCTGCCTATGCTTGTAAATTGCCACTGGGTATCAATTACGGTTTGCCAGATCACTCACTAACAGCCTTGCTCCATACTGCCGTTGTTGCATGGTCCGTGCTGCGTGCCTTTTGTGGATTGAAAGGCAACGTATGATATGGGCTCCCAACCCAAGAGAAATCCCATTTTGAGGGACACTTTTCAGAGTGATTGGTCACAACCATTAGACCTAACACATGGCTTGTTCTGCCACTTAATTCATCTTTAGTTCTTCAAGAGACCAGCACTAAAGAAAGCACCATTACTGGACTTGATCTAGGAATCGCAGACTTAAAGCTGATGGCCTTTGTTAAGTGGTATGAACATAATGGCCTCCACTAGGCATTAATCACTAGGAGACTTTGAACACAGGAACTTGGGCTATTTTTTGCAACCCTGTCAACTGTGAGCTATGTGTCTTTGGGCAAGTCTTTTCTTTTCCCTGTGGCCCAAAAAGTCCCCCAGCTGAACAAAGCATGTAATAATACTGAAGTGCCTCTAAAGACGAGGTCGTTGATGAATGAATTCTTACTGCATTTTTTTTTTGAGATTTTTGGATGCCAACTGCTATTTTAGTGCAAAGTAGTATTGATTATCATCATGCATATGTAACACAGTAAGTTGTTATTCATTTCCTTATTGCTTCTCTTCTCCGACATGATTCTTATTAGGTACCTCAAGGGGCAGGTTAATAAAACTCTGTCTATTTACATTAAATACTTTAGTACAATCCCACTCACTGTCCTAGCAAAACCCATCCATTTGGCACGAGGCTCCAAGGCACCGTTCCAGCACACCTCCTGAGCGTCAGGTTGGGATTCTGCAGTGATATATGTTTCCTTTCTTTTTCTTCTGCTGCATTTTGTAACTGCTAGTCTGACCTGGCATTGCTACCTATCATAGAGAGAGGCTGCTTTTTTCCTGAGTAATCTCACAGTACTTATTTTTATAGGTATATTGAAGATAATGATCCTGCTTCTGAATGGGAGATAAGAGAGAGACAAAGACAGAGCTGCTGGCTTTTAACTCGCGTGAAAAGCTTCAGATGCTACTGCGATGAGGACCATATATGAAGACAGAGCGGTGTCATGACTGGTAAGAGAGTGAGCAATGTAGCAACTTTGATATGAACGGTGACCTCCTCAGCATTAAACATATTGCATTATGTTGCAGGAATAAGGCTTAAGACCCAGACTCACAAAGGTGACAAAGTGATGCTGAATTCAGCAGCGTTTGAGCATCTAAATACCTTTGTAGATATGGATATAAAAGTCTTATTTAATCTGAATTAACATGACTGAAAAAATGAAGTGTTAGCACAGTGGAACATGCTCTGTCTGCGGTTGTGTCTCCACTTTCCACTGTAACTGCCATTTTGTATTATGGGTTGCACATGTTGCCAGCCTTGCCCCAGGCAAGGTTAATGAATTGCGTTTCCTGTGATCTGCCTGGCTTCAGAGAGCTGCACCATATCTTCTTGAAGGATCATCACTGGGAACCTATCGCAAGGCAATCTGGAGCCATCGGCTTTGATTGTCTCTCAGTGGTTGGCCAGATGCCATGATCAACAGATTTGCAACACGGTGATGCCAGTGTGGCGGGTGTCTCAGTTGCTTCTCAGCCCAACACATGGCAAAAGGCTGAAGAGAGCAGGGAAGCCAAAAACTGTCAGCTGGAAGTGGGGCAGCTCAGGAGAGAGGGTAAGCAGGATGCTGCCAAGCCTTAATACTCATAAAGCTCAGAGTCACAGAGGGAGACTATTAATATAGATTTTCAGATAGTTTCTTTCCTCTTTCCTTTTGTTTCCAATATTTCCTGGTTCCTATCTCCTGTAAGAACAAAGTTGGCAGAGCTGGGAAGCCTCCTCTCTCCTCACCACACCACTGGTCAGATTGTGTCTGAAATCTGGAGTGAAGAAGCAACCAGAGCAATTTCACCAGCATTTTACCTACCTTATGCCAATTGTAGTGTGCAAAGGACTTGTTTTATGACTTCGCCATCCTTTCCCATACAGAGAGGGAGAAGCATTCTTATTTAATATTAATCTCCCTTCCATGGATTCAGGCTGCTTCTGACAGTGTATCAATTATTTAAACTTGTTTAAAAAATTTCCAGGATTAAAGAGATTGTTTTCTTGTTGATTTTGGTAATTCCTCCTGCTTTTGCATCTCTGAGGCTGAGTACAACACAGCTACTGAGTTCCTATTTGCTCCGAGTTCACCCTATCCAGGGGCAAAATGGAAATTTTGTTTCTATTTGTAATTGCCAAATTAATGTCTGAGTAGTAAGCAGCTCCTGCAAACTGGGTATTAGTAAAGCAGTTGAAGACCTCTTAGGTGGCATTCTTAGCTGAGCAATCACTTGTACCGCTACACAGGGAATATTAATTGTATGTTTGTGTGTACAGTTAGGATCTTTCTGCAGAATTTTACATTATGAAAGTAAATTTGAAAGAGACAACAACATTTGCAGTTTTCCTCTGCGATGGTTTGCATTTCTCAGCTACATAAAGTGACCAGTCCCTCCCAGCAGACAGTGGAGGTGACTCCACTGGCAGATCAAAGAGCCTCATGTCCTACTGTCACAAATTTAAACAATGTCTAAAGATCATCTGTTGTCCCCTGCATAGCATGTCTTTGTTAGCTGTGGAAGAACAGCTCACCTGCTCTAGCGTACAAGTTAAAATCAGGGCTGCAACTGGCACTTAAGAAAATCTAGAAAAATGGATTAAAAAGAATAATCAAAGAGCTTTAAACATCAAAAAGCAAACAGGTCTATGAAATATACATGAAAACACAGTAAAACCTAAATCCCAGCATTATCTGTCTCCCATCCAATCATTAATTCATGGTTTTTTGCTACCAGGGAAAGTGAACTCCTTAAATGGGTTCTTTGACTGGGTCTTCCTGTTGCTAAGACTGCCTGAACAGTCCAGCTCATCACTCCGGCAGAAAGGAATGTTTGTGGCTTCCTGTGATATCCCATAAACGTACCTTTACCTTAATTAACTGGTCAGACAATCTTGCTTAACAAAGGGAAGACCTAGTGATATTCATATCTAAAAGCAAGTTTCTATAATTACAAATTAATCAGGAAAAACCCTCAGTAAGCTTTTCTCACTAAATATTCACTGTTAGAAAGAATCAGACGGCCGATTATTTTTCTTCCCAACTGTTTCATGCTGCATGATAGACTTTATCAATCAGCCCCAGAAACCAATCTTCTCCCAGTCTCCAGCACAGTCATCATCAATCACATCTGTGAGCAATGGCGCTAGAGCCTCATCACAACCTTTCCTTTGCTAGCAAGCATCACAGCTCGGAGAGAGAGGTGGAGATGTACATTTCAAGTATCGATCATTCTCTCCTGCAGTGAAAGGATGGTGGGAGGGGAGAAGAGAGAGAGATTGCATGTGTTAAAATGTTTTATTTTTGTTGTCGGTGTCCCCGGCTAGAAACTGATAAGCTGCAAGAGTTGAGAGCATGGAGAGGGTCTCTGGCATGAATGGTACGTGGGAGGAAGGTCAGGAAGGGAGGAAAACAAAATGTCTTGTTGTTACTACCATTATTTGTATTATAGCGGTACTACCAAGCTCTTAGATTGCACGTTCTGTCCACCTACTGCCAACACCTTTATAAAGGTCAGGATCATTATCTTTGTTTTCCAGATGGAGAAACTGAGGAAGGTTTAACTTGCACAAGGCAAGCAGGCCCCATACAGAGGTGAGAAAAGAGCTCAGTTTTCTTGAGATGTAGAACAGCATTCTGTCCCTTAGGTTGCATTGCCTTCCCTTTATAGAAGAGGGTGAATCTGAGATCAGTGTCTCACTGGGCAGAGTATGGTACAAGCAATACAGGAAGAAAACATATTTCCCAAAGGTCCCTGCATTCTTTCCATTTCCTGAGCTCTTTTTGTCATTGTAGGTCATCAGTTGTCATGTGGTTTTCCATCTCAAAGCTTTATTTTGTGCTTTGTATACACACACAAGAAATGTGTTCCAGCTTCACATCATTGCAGTGTGAACCAGTGGGAACCCCAGAGAAGTGAGGTGCTTCTTCAAATGTATTTCACTTCATAAGATGAAGGAAAGAAGAAAGGAAAAAAAAAAAACAACAAAAATACTTATTTGCTTTGTATGTATGTTTCACACTTCATTGATTTCACTTGAGTTGTTCCTAATTTACATGGAAAGGTAAGGCTTAGTCTCCTGGGTCTAGTTTTCCCCCCATTCATACAAACTGCGTGTCTGTAAATCATGCCTGTAATGTCTGCAAGGGAGACAGAGAACAGGGTGTGTTTCTTTCTTTCTTATGCCCTGTAACACTGTTGATTCCTCTTCCAGCACTGAGGAAGTTTATTCACTTGAAGTTTCTTTAAGCCATTCTTAGATGCTGAGAATTTAATCTCTGAGTGTTCCTAGTTGTCTGCATTAACTCCTTGAAGAAATCAGGCTAAGGCTGCACAGACACTTCAAATGTGGCTCCTTCTCAGGTTTAAGGAGGTTGAGAATTGTGAAGCACACATTTACCATCTGCAGCATGGCCATGCTGTGGTCTGTGACTGTCCCTGATCAGGCTGATGCAACCTGGTTGCATGGAGCTATACTGGATGTTGTGCTAGGATTTGAGTTTTGCTTCAGGAACTTTCTGTAGAATGAACGAAGCCTGCAGCTAACCAGCTGCCTGTATTTGCAAAGCATAAATGATAGACAACTCGGAGCTGGAGTACAGGCTTTGGATGATGATATAGAGCTATAGGCTTCTGTCTTTGTCCCTCTGAATCACAGATGCTACATTAGGTCAAAATAAATGGTTCGCATGTGTACCTCTGTATTTAAGTTACATGTACCACACATGTCTTGAGCTGGAAATCCATCAAAAAGGGATTTATCAGTCTTTTCCAAATTTGTGCTTTGAGCAGTCGTATGTGCAATACAAAGCAAGGTATTTCATAAGGCTTTTTTTTGCATTGGTCAAATATTTGACGCTTCTTATCCAACTGTTTGTTTCCCACCTGTGTTAGTCTGGTTTCCTGCTGATCTCAATTCTGCAAAACCACAGCAAAGCCCATCCCTTCTGTCATTAGGCTTCTTAAGTACAAAGAATGTACTTTTGTCCAAAATCAGCTGTGGAATTAGTAGCCACGGTGCACAGGCTTCCCAGTCCCTGCTTCCCCAGGTACCAGTGTACCACGCTCTTTGAATCACATCCCGTTCCTTCATCATCTAAGCAGAATAAGCTTTCTGTGGGACCAGTGAAAAGCAACATTAAGAATAAAGTGCCCAGGAAGGGGATGGATGGAGATACAATGGTAATTAAGCTGGCAAAGAAAGTTATGTGGAATCAAATCACCTCACGTTTCCATGCCTTTCTGTCCTTTTAAAAAAAATACTCTGGATGCTGGTTTACCCTAATTGGCTCTTCTTTCTGGCAAGCCACAGAGAGATCAGCTTCTTTTTCACTGCCTTTGTGTCTCTGCTTCCCGTCCTAACCTAGTGTAGTCTTCTGTGAAATTGTTTTCTCTGCAGAGACGGAGTTGCCTCGTCTCTTGTAATTCCACTAGAATAATCCTTGGCTCTGTGCTAGAAAAGCACTGAGTGTAGTCACTGAAGGGAACACTGGGGAAACATAGGCATCTGCACACATACACCTTAGTGCTGGGGGAATTCAGGCAACTCAGAAAACATGGAAGATTTGCAAATATCTCTTTCTTTCCTTTAATGCTTGCTCTGCGGTAAAGTAGAAAAGGCTCAGGGAGCAGCCAGGCAGGTGGGCGTGCCAAGTGAGCAGAAATAGTGGGGCACTGGAGGCAAATGCAGGGGGAACAAATGCTTTGTACAGGACCTTACCACATAAGGAGCAGCGTGGTTTGCGGGCAGTGCACGTAGAGAGCGATCAGAGCTGAACACAGGGCCAGACCGTCAGCATCGTAATTCCACTGACCTTACCGCAATTAGTACAAGAGGTTTTGTCCCAGAGGGCTTATGATCTCAAGTGATGAAAAGAATAACCTAAGACTTACCTGTCTGTATAACTCTGTGCTACAAGAGGGAAAGACCTAGTCCTAATTATTTAACTAAATAAAGGATCCTCATCAACGTCTTGTGACCAAGATAAGCCTTTGCCCTCATTTTTACACAGAGATATGCAGAGGTAAAGCATGGTTCCTTTAATAGATCCTACAATTCCCAACTCACCATCTGAAGCCCTAACCATGAGGTGCCAAACCAAAAGGAGGCATAGCTATTAAACGTGTGTGATTTAAAGCCAGAAGGGAACACTGTGGTAGGCCTCCCTCATACAACTGAGTAATTCTTTTCCCTTGCTAGATAAATGATGACAATAATACCAAGCTTAACAATTCCCAGTTACACTAGAGAGCATCTGAGAGTTAGCCAATAGCGATTTTCAGATATTATCGACATAGCCTACAGTTCCAGCCGTATCACACCAGAGTCCTGGCAGACGGTTCATTGCTCCCTGTGGAGAGAATAGGACTGCTTTCAGAGTTTATTGTCACCGTATCAGTATTGGGCCTCAGGTTATCAGCCAGCATCCAAATGGCAGTGCTGAGGAAGATGCTTATCCTATGGTCTGATTATTCAGTAATTTCCTGTTATTATTCTCTTCTATTTGCTTCTGAATCCTGGCCATTGCCAGCAAGAAGATTTGAGGTAGATAGGCATGCTCCAGTTAGTACGGCAGTGCCCACATTCATAACCTGGTTGTGACCCATGACACACTGAACTTTAATGAAGTCTGATAGGTAGTTGAAAATTTTCTGTAGTTGTATCAGCCAGAGTAGATTTAAATCTGAGATCAATTTGTAGACATGGCTTTGACATGGTTCAAGACAGAAGGATGTAAAGCAGGAACCCAGGAGTAGGGAGACAGCAATTGCCGTGTAATTATGGGGTCTGTCACTTAACATTTATATGTGATGGGTGTCCTAAAAGAGAGGTTGTAATTTGCTTTATGGATATGCTAATTTGTCATGCTGACAGACAACAGAATCCCAACTCATACAGCCATTGTAACCAATTAAACAGACAAACCAATCAACAGACATGGCAGATGAGGAATTTTAATGTGAAGAATTAAATACATAGAGTGACCTTGCGGTGGTGCTTAGTATAATTTTGTTTAATACCAGAGCCTTCACAGGAAATTACCTTAAAAAGCACATAAAGTGCAACAAGGCAGTAATGACAATTTTGCCATGGTTCCATAGCAGCTTTCATCCGGAGGGATCCCAAAGCATTTTATCAGCTGTCTAGATTCGCATCATGAAAATGAGAACACGTTAAAATATAACCTGGATACCAGTGTGCTTGACCAGTGCTTGCTCTCTGCTGAGGTCAGTTCAGTTTCTGTTGTAGTTCAGGCCTTGGAGATTAACTCTTTCTTTCTTTGTCCATCTATCTACTTTGTCTTGTTCATCAGAGGTGTACTGTACTATGATTAAAGTAATATGAGGAAGTCTTTTGTACCACCACCAATTTTTATTTTTATTTTACTTCTTTGTTTCCAAGCAGCAGATATGGTGTATCTCCTGTTCAGGAAACAGGATCCAATAGCATGAGGATTTACTTCTCAGCTTTGTTGCTTTAAATGCAGTGAACTGGGCAATCCATTTCCTGTCTCTCTCATTCCTAAAGCCATCTGGGTACATCAGCTGTGATGGATCATTTCAGTATTATGCCTTCTATCCTGGAAATGGAGCTTTCCCTCCCCTTTTAGATAAAAGCTGCTAATATTTGAGTCCCCATTTTAGTCAACCAGGCCATCAGACATAAGGTTCCCTGACAGCATATTTGTGTCGTGAACATGTGACACTGGTCCTTGCTTCACTAGCCCAGACAATAAATATTGTGGAGCCAGAGCAAGAAATGAGAAGGGGGATTTACAGTGCATAGCATCATATGGCTTGTAGGCTAGGTTCATCCCTGGGTTAGTGCTGTTCAATTCAGAGGAATTATCCCAAGCAGTGAATCTGCTCCAATGGCAGACATGCCAGACTGGAATTCCAGTTCTGTCTTTTTAACTCACTCTTGTCCAAAATACATAGAAGAAGGCTTAGCACAGGGTGCTAGGGATTTATGCTGAGCTTGGTTAATCCACTGCAGAGGCTGGGGACAATTTTGAGCTTGGGATTTGACTTCAACTCAGGTGCCATCAAGCTTCTAAAGCTATCTGACTTCCAGAGGGATTCAGGTAACAGCTAGGATGAGAACATTGTCAAAGCTGATACGAAAAGGATTTGCAAAGGTAAAGGCTGAGGGAAACTGAGGGAAGGTCCCAGCAAAGTTTGGTGAGCGGGCAGATTAATTTCTTTGTTGAGAAATTCAAGGTAAGTTATTTTTAAAAAAGTTATTTTTCTACTTGCAAACCTCTTTGAAATTTAACTGAATTTTAAAAACTCAGTTCGTTATTAGATAGCTCAACAAAATGCCCTTTGAGCACTTGGAGCAGTCAGACAGCCAACACTTCTATAAGGCATAAGGACTAGGAATAGAAAATAATATTGGCAATGCTGTAAGTCATTACATCCCTCAGCAGAGAATCTCTTTTGGTTGAGGAAGTAATGAAACTGGAAGGGGTTAAATGTTCAAACTTTCTCATCAGCCAAGGGTTCAGAACACATAGTTTGATGTATGATCTGCTCTCCTTTTTTGGTCAAGTTTTAGTTTCTTTACAGTCATTCTTATAGTCTTCCTGTGCATAAAAAGCAGTAAAAGCATTTAAGGTCTGTGAGTGTTTTTTATACAGGATGAAAGGTGTTCATGCATACAGTAGCTGTGCAGTAAGCTCCCAGTGGAATCCCAGGCTACATGGAATTTACCCATTAGATTTCATTTTGAAGAACATCGGTTCATATGGAAATCACTAAAATTTATCAGATCGTCAGTTTTTGCTTGTTTAGAAGAAAAGTAAACCTTATGATGTTTGCAGTGCCTGGTAATTTGGACATACAGTCTTATAGTAACAAACAAACACGCACACACCCCAGTAATATGAAACCATGTGCACTTAAAATTGGGGTTTCCTGAAATCAAAATTCAAAGGCAGCCCTTGCCAAAGGAGGTGTATGGAATGGGGAGTGAAAAGAAAATGACAGCTATCATATCTGTCTGAATACCTCTGTGGCCTCTGTTACCATAGCATCTGAGCTCTTCCAAATCAGTAACCAATTTTGACTGCACAACCCTCCTGTCCAGGGTAGAAGCAGTTCCACTGCTTCAAATTCATTCTTCCTATGGAGAGTTAAATGGAGAGGAGGGGAGGGAGAGAGGTATGGAGAGGCCAAATAAATCAGCACCATTTACAAAAAGGTTGAAAGTTAAAAGAGAGGGAGGGGAAAGAGGCAAGTGCTAACAGTAAAACGAAAAATGAAGAAGTGCCGTGATAAAAATGATACAGTGTCCAGGCAGCTGGGTCCCCAACCTTGAAAACCCCATGAGTAAAACATTGCTCAGTGAAGATGAATTCTTTCCGTTAACCTTGTTCACAGCAACATCTTTGCAGGTCAGAAAATTATTACTTTCTCACTTTCCAGCTCTCAAGTGGGTTCCTGAATATCTCTGCATATGGATGGGTAGGTTGAATTCATTTAGGCTGAACTGAATTGGCAGACAGATTCCCTAAATCTAGGAATATTGTGCAGTATCATTCTTTTTCAATAAGAATATAATGAGGAAAAAATCCTCCCTGAAACAAACAAAGGGACCTCAGTATGTTGCCATCAGGCTGTTTTTTAGCCATTGACCAGGCTGAAATAGCTGCACTGCAGCAGAAGTGCCTGGAAAAATTATGAGGAGTTCAGCAAAACTGGAAAAGCTATAGGAGCAAGTTGCTTGTGAGTGCCTGCTCCATTCCCATCTGAAAGGGTTCATGCACCTTCCTTCTTTGTAGCTCAGCCCTGAATGTGTTTTTAGCTCCACCCTGCAACTATGCAGTATGGAAACACTTGTCTTCCCCTTGTCTGCTTTTACTTGGCAGTTGAGGTCTTTTGATCGTGAGGCTGGATGCTTAGGTTCTCAGTTAGGAAAGGTCTGCCATGGGGGCTTTGGACCCTAGATAAAATCAACAGCTCTATGCATTTTCATGTCACTGATGTCACCGAACTGATGCAGTAGGGCTGTCGTACACCCATGAGTTAGGGATGGTGCTCCATCACTAAGCAAATACAAAGCAGTGATATGCAAGGAAAGTGCTCTACGAGGCGGTGCACTCCCCCTTCTTCCCCCAGGCCATCAAGTCGCTTCCAAAAGGCTAGTGATTTAGCCCAGGGAAAACAGCAAAATCATGTAACGTCCTGCCACTTCTCACATCCCCAGGCAAAGAAGATGTGGGGGATAATGGAGTGTCATGTTCACCTATTGGACTCATTACTATTTACCAATGCAATTTCATCAGCAAAAGTAGGCAAAAATTGGTAAAGAGAGAGCTAACAGAGCACCGCAGCTTGGTGTTTATTGATAATCCTTGCCCACTGGATACTTTTGATCCTGAGGCAAACATGAGAGCCAGAATGTCCTTAAGCAATTGCTTTTAGGCAGATCCACAGCAGCATACTGAGGAATTAGGATTCTTAGCTACTCTAAACACTGAGCATTCATTTAGGACAATAAGATCAAATGGTCAGACCTTGCAGGTCACAGATCCTTATGTTTCACTGAACTGGCTTTAAAAGGGGACCAGTTGTTCAGGTCTCAGAAAACTTGATGATTCCTTGCCACAGGAAAAACAAACAAGCAAAAAACTGGTGTGCCACCAGTGTCCAAGGTGCTAGGGTGAAAATTGACAAGAAAAGCCTGTGTAAAGGCAACAAGAAGCACGAGAAATTCTCCCTGATCCTTTTAGGATCAGATTCTTCAGCTGAAGAACACAGTAATAGATTGCAGAACCATATCAGATCATTGCAAAAAAAGCTAGATAGAGAAGCAGAAGCATATGGCAATGAAAAAGCCTGCCTTGAGAAATGGAAAATAGACCTTTTCTGTTTTTAATAATGTGTCAGTCTTTGTATAAACTGGCCCAGAGCCCAAAGAAATGGACTGTTGCTTCCATTTACAAGAAGACCAGGTCTGGCCTTTTGATGGCTCTGTAAATAAATGCTCCATTATCTCTTACAAATATCTTTCCAATATGTTCTCTGACCCTAGGTTTATTCATTCACAAATTTGGTCATCTTTCATAGCAGAAGCTAGTCTCTTACTTTTATCCAGGAATTTCAAAGTGCTCCACACATATCAGTGATTTCAGCTTGTTAAATGTTACCGAAAAGGAAGCTGAGGCATGGAGAAAATGAAATAAATGTACCCAAATTCATGCTGTGAGTCAGAAACGGAGCCGGGAATAGACTGGCAATGAACATACCAGAAATTATGAAAGGTCAGGACAAAACCCAGGACTCACTAGTTAGATGAAGCTGCCTCTTTACAAGGCAAGACACTTACTAGAGCTAGGATGCACTGTGTGCATGAAGAAAAGCTGATAAAATGGGTATTCTTACATTGCTTACACTGTTCTTTCTCTGATTTCCATGTCTATATGTTTGTGTCTTTCCCTTCATCAGAAGAAGGTGTGTAGCGCTCTGTAGTAAGTATTTCACTGGGAGCTTTGAAACACTGTTAAATTTAACCTTCCAAGGTCTGTCATTCAAGTGAAGGAAGAGGATGTCTCGGTCGTTTTCGCTTTATTTTTCTTGCAGAGGTTTGTATCATGGGTAAGCATATTACATAAAAGAGTCACTGCTTGATGCAATTTGTGTTAGTTCATTAAGCACAAGATATGATTACCATGAACACTTCTTTAATCAACCAAAGATGCTGTTACAGACACTTAAAAGCCCTGTGCACTTCTAGCTGTTCTTTTCTCCATATTGCTGCTCTGCCCAGATTTGCAGGATCAGACAGTTCACCGTCTCTACACGCCAGCATAGAGCAATTTTGAGCCATGGTAGCAGTTCCAATACTGGATCAGAGAAACTGCAAAAGAATCTGCTTCCTCCCTGCAAATAATTCCCTAGCTTTTGCACTTAAACCACCTATCTGGGCTGTTATGCACCAGGAAGGAATTTTTCCCATCAAATGAGGTATAAAGAGCTGTGTAATGCTTAAGCAGGATGTGGAAGGTCAGATTATCAAGTCCCCTGTTTCACCCAGCAAACCACTACAATGCAGGTCTGTTCAGGCTAACCCAGAAAGAAACAAAACGATTTTTATTATCATCATCTTTCTTGGTTCCCTCTGCCTTCAAGCCAATTTGACATAACAGTTATTGTTTCCATCATTAGCTCCATAAAGATATGAACAGACATGGTCTTTTCTCGCATCTTATCTTGTGGTAGCATGTCCATATTTCAGTACTCTTTGTTACCAGTTTTTTTATTTGAATAAAGAAGGACTGTCTCCTCACCGTTTCATTTTTCTTTTCCTAGGCTTAGGCTAGCTTAGGCAACTGCATCTGCCCCTGGCTGCAGTGGCTTAAACGTGTGGCTTTGTGTCCTTGCCGTAATGGGAGTTACTTGGCATCTCTTTGCCCAGTCTGGTATTATCAGACCATAGAGCAAGCTAAACAAAGAGACACAGACGCTGCTTACAATTCACTTTGGCTACTCACTGCAGTCTGGTGATTCTCCATTACATCTCTGCTCATTATGAATACAGATAACAGACTATCATGAGCTGAGTAGCCTTATCCTTAAGAGATAAAACTAATCTGTGTGCTTAGATCAGCAGCCTTGTTCTTGCCTAATCTCACCTTGGAAAGCACAGTAATTGCAGAAACATAGAAAGGAAGTAACGAGTGAAACCCAGAGAAACCCAGTGAATGTATCCCTCTAATTCTACTCTCTGAGCCTGTGGGCTTGCACTGGTTCCTAGCCAGTCTTTTCTGAGTATTGTGCATTTACACCGTGCATCATGAGGAAACAGTCTTTTACAAGAATTCTTTTGTTCAAATAAAAACAGAAATAAACCTTATGTATGGTCTCAAGAATAATCACGCTGGGGAAAAGAGCCCCTTGTACTCAAAGCTTAACTGGTACAATGGGCACCATGTGCAAAACACTTTCCTTTTATACTAGATTTCCTCTCTTTTCCCTGTTTTGGCCGCCTTTTGTTTTTTCTCAGAACAAAAGCAACATCCATATGCTCTGATGGCCTTGGTGTCAGATGGCTGTCTTTTGACCCTACTCTAATGCAAACAATGAAAGCAATAAAAACACAGTTGTTCAAGTTGGAGTTCAAGCTCTAAACCACCAGGTTCAAGCAGGTGCACAGTCCTGCTGATACTACTTGTAGCTTGCAAGGGAACGCCTGACCCAAAGGTCTGCATTCAGCTGCAGCAGACAGATCCAAATGCGTGTTTCCTAGATGGGTTTCCATTCTTACTGTGGCCTAGGCCAGACCTTTAAATCTGACTTTGAGCTTATTTTTGGAGAGAAATCCAATATGACCTGTAATCTATATCCAGATTTCCTTCTGGGCTGACTTTGTAGTGGTTATTCTAAAACTCCAGTAATTTGGCTATTCCCAAACTCAATGCCAAAAACTGTCTCCTTTGGTCAAAATTTATAGCAAAGCTTCTGAGATGCAGTTTTCTCCTTTCAACTCATGCCATTTCAGCCTCCGAATGTGAGCTGAGACTGCGGAGTTATAAATGAAAAAACCAAAAGGCATCCAGTTTGTAAAATCTATGACTTAATATTGATTTTGGACATCCCATGAATTGAAACAAGCCTTCTGTGCAGAAATCCTCCAAAGATGCCATGTTCACCTCTCCTCTTGACACAACATTTTATCGATCTCCATGTTTGTGCCACATGAATGATGGATTATCGGATATCAAACCTTGCAATATTCATTTAATGCCTTTGAATAAAACATTTCTCACAGATTAACTGAGCAGTTTTAAGTGAACAACCATTTTCATCTGTTTTAAATTTTCATGGGTACTTTTCTGGAGAACAAGTACATTGTTAATAATTGAAGGGAATGAGACCTTGCTAATCTCTTTGTATTTTAATAAAGTCCTGTTGCACCCCATTCATTTATTTTTAAAATATCAGCATTTATAAAAATTCATTAAATTTACTTCCCTCCCTTTGAAATGAATAATCCTGAGATTACATGAGAGAAAGTGATTATTTATGTAGCAGGGAACTGGAATTTCATTGTGTCCAGATAGCTATGAATGTGGCTTGTGACGGATTGAATGGATGAGAGGAGGGAGAAACACTTTTCAGTGGAAGCAGAGATGCGCTGGAAGAGCAAGTTTAGAAAGAGAGGAAGGTGTAGAGAGAAAGAAGCAGGAGGCTAGAAGAGAAAGGGAAGCAGTTTGGTCATAGAGACAGATGGGCATATAAAAACAAGACAAAGTGTGGATAGGTAAGTATGTAGAGATATGTGTACACAGATGAATGTATACATCTCTCAAATATGTTTTTTCCTCTCCTGCTGTCCTTTCATCCCTCCATCTATGATGCTATTCCAGTGACCTATGTGACTCTTTCTCCAGTTCACCTTTTGTCTTCTGTTTCTCACTGTCAATCCTTTTCTGTGCCTCAGACCCCAATTCAAATCTTCTCTGCCTGTGCCAAGAGCTTCTCAAAGCTTGACTTTACACGGTCCCATTTCTCTTTTTCAAACACAATTACTTCTTTACACACAGCCCCAGGATTACATTTCAAAGGAGAAGAGAAAACCCAATATGTACATGATTTCTTTTATCATTATCAAGACAATGTCAACCCTTAGAATGCTGGTCTCAAAAGTATTTCATTCCAACAAGTTTCATTAAATGCGGTGGTCAGATAGAGCATGTTTGGTACAGGGATCTGATAAAGAGAGTCCTGAAGGCTCCCAAAGATGCTGTACATTAGTCACACATGGTCAGAACAGCAAGTGAGTGAAGAGGCTTTGGCAGCAGTAGTGAAAAAAACAAAATAAAGGCATTAGGTGCCCTCCTCAGAGGATGTTTGTGCACACAGAGAGGGATTGGTTCTCTTAACTCTACATTAGTATAGATTTTTGTGACCAGTGGATTTCTGCTGATTCCAGCCACTCTTGAGCTATTCCGCTTTCAGTTCTACATCTGGTACTTGTCTTTTGGTTTGAAGGGGCTATGTTGAGAGGGTAGTAATCAAACACACGTGCCATAAACTGAGATCTCTGCCTCCTCCAAGAATCTCTTTGAAACGTTGCTTGTAAATTGCTTGTTGATATTTGACCGTGAGGCACCTCTGCATAAATCTTTGCCAGGTATTAAAACCATTGAAAAGATGCTGGAATACTGAGATAAGTTGATGTATTAGTGGGAGGAACAGAAATTGGACTGGGCAGCACAGTTTGCGTTTAGATAGGCAGCCTTCTGTGTGAGTGATGTCAAGCAACAAGTTGTGAAAACCTGTTGTGGGAAGGAGCTTAAAACACCTCTGCATTAAATCTTCCTGTAGAGGAGAAAATCTTCTTTTTTCACATTTTTTATCAAGTTTCTGCTTAGCTGTTCACTGATGAGCTCATGGTGGGGGATAGGAAAAGGCAAAATCGGTGCATGAGACAGATTTTTAATGGAGCTGCTGTTATTGAGCTAAGCAGGTTGAGTTTGATCAGTGTTTAGGGTGGGACTTCTCAAAAAAAATGCTACTGTACTCCTACAAAGGGTATTGTTCAAGAAGAACGTCGGTGTATTAAGTACCTCTAATCAGGTCCTTGGCAAAGGAGTTTGGTCACAGAGGGTGGTATCAGTCACTGCCATTTGGTTGGATATAAAACTGAGTGTCTGAGTACTAGTGATCTGGGACGCCTTCCCATTTGCAGACTAATATTCTTCCTATCTGTATTCCCCTTGGATTGGCACGAGTTACAGTTCCTTTCACTTCCTATCTCAGACTATGTAGCATCATCCTTAAATAGCTGTCATATTCCACCCAAGGTAGAATTTGCTGCATTTCAGTGGTGGATAAAGTGATTTCAGTTTTCATATAGGAGAGAGATCACATGGAAACTGGGCTAAGCTCTGGGCCATGCCCTAGCAATTTATGCTACTTCTGTGGCACAAAGCAGTTGGGAAACTGGATTATCCATTTGCAGACAGGTCCCCAGATGCACATGCAGCTAGCATAGCTATTTGTATCACCCCATCCATGGCCCTGCAGGGGCACATCCTTGAGATTCCTCCTCAAAGTATTACTGATTACTGGAGTGCCTCTGGGTCATTCTCATTTATGCCATGGGTTGGTACCTGGTGGCACCAGTCACAATGCAAAGCTTGGACTTTTACATCAGTTGGAATTTTATCTTGACCCTGTATATTAAATGCACAGGACCAATTTCATCTGGGGTGTAAGCTTCCCTGAACAGCCAGGGAAGAAGGATACAAGAGCAATTAATTGATGGGATAGTTCACACATGCTCAGCGTTTGTCCAGTTCTGTTGTATGGTAAATCAGTTCCAAAACACAGTCAGGCAGCACTGAATGCTTGGGGAAATGCCACCTAATTTGCATTTATTATTCCTGCTGTATCTCCAATTATGGTCTTTGGCTCCTGCATCCACAGACAGTGAAGAAGGAGGTTCTCTCTTAGGGCAGTAAATAGCTGGCTTGTCCTCTCCTTGAAAGTGAAATAGGGGCCAGTTTCCATCTTTCCATTACGCATTTGTTTAGAGCATTTGCCTTTCTACCAGGTCAGCAGTTCGTCCCTATGTACCTACTTGTCTCTAAAAGATATGGACTGCCTCTTTCCTGCAGTCCAGGCCCAGTTGACTGTGACTGATGGCTTTGCTTAGACCTTGGGAACTTCAGGCCAGTGGTACCTCTCAGCAGAAATAAGGATTTAGACTTTTTAGAAAACAAATGACTTGTCTGGAAGTTCACTCTCTCTCTGGAGTATAACACAATCAGTGCTCACACGACTGCTGCACACACTCCCTGTGACCACAGGCTGGAGAGTAATGCAAGCCAGGGCTCAGCTGCAAACCCTTTGTACTTCTGTGACATGGGCTTATTTGGGCTTGAACTGCAAGTGATGTCAGTGTTCTTGTTACTTGAAGCTCTGGCCTCCTGATGATCCTATTTTTGCAACTGGCTTGTCCCAAACTGACCTCCTTTAGCTGCTACTTAGCAAATGCACAGTCACACACACACCGTGACACCTGAGCATGCAACCACATAATCCCAAATTCATGAGAGCCAATTCACTCTCTCTCTTGTCCCATCTCTTTGCACTTACATGCATTTTTATGATCTTACAAACAGAATCATGTGGGTTAAATCTGTCCAACACACAGGCTGTTGTGGGCACATGCTTTCTTGCTTGTAGATACAGCCAGACACAACAATCCCAAGTTCACAAGCAGTAACATTCAAATATTCATACTTTCCTTTCTTTCTTGTGCATGTTTACACACAGTCATAGCACAAACAGTCCCTTTCATCCATATGTGCTCTGGATCTTATATTTCCACAATCCAAGTCTCACAAGCCCTCAGATGTTGTCTATTTTGCACAAGCAGACACAATCCCTTGAAATCATTAGATTTGTGTGAACACCAGTTCATAATACGCACACTGTATGCCAGGTAAAGTTGTCCAGGCCACCCTCCTCTGCATCACACATCCACTGTCAGTGCAGAGATCCCATGAAAACATGTTTTTATTATTACTTTACTTGAGATGGACAAAATTAATGAACTGAACTTCACTCTAGGATCAGTAAAGCAGCTGTGGGAATGTTTTGAAATCATGTTACACTGAAGGTCTGTTATTTTTTAATATCCCCATATGCCCAGGTGTATTTTCAAATATGATCTATGGGTGAATACTGAGCCAGCTGTAACCCTGACAACAGTGACCCAGATGGTAATCAGCAAAATGGACTAATTGGATAATGTTGAGTTAGAACCCGTGCTTTGCAGAACTCTGGTAGACCCTGCAGTAACACAATATAATTTAAAGATGTTGAGTGAATTTCACATTCTCCATTGTGATCCTACACCTGGAGATGCTGGAACGGACTTGCATATGGACAGCACAGACAATATATGAGAAACAGCCCAGTGCGGCAGTGTGTATCTGGGGAGATCTTTCTGGAATTAAAAGAACTGGATTTACTTATCCCCATAAAACTCTTTGAGGCCCTTGAATAACTTCAAGACACGACTATTCATTACCAGTCAACAGTCATAGTCAGGGACAGATCTGCTGTAGAGTACAGTAGACTTTAGTAGAACTCTAGAAAGAGCTCTAGAAGACTTTAGTAGAGCACCATGGCTGTGTATTTTTAGGGCTTTCCATTAGTTTGTGAGGCTTACCTGTGCCCTGAAAAGGGAGGGATGTACAGCAGGTTTGTGTATGCTTTTTCTCTGCTGGAATACTAACCCAGGTTGTTACCATGAAACCTCATTTTATATGTAACGTGCTGCAGCGCTGCTCAGGCTAGGGATGTTGCAGGGGCACTCTGAGCATCACTGCTCAGAGGGACAGGGAAGGCTGGTAGGATGGGGTCCCCTGGAGCTGAGCGCATTTGTACTAAGGGCCACCATACCTCTGGTAGGACACAAGCAGGAGAAGATGTATTAAATGAGTCAGCCCACATAGAGACATATGACAAATATCTGGGGGGAAATAGGAGTTAGAGTGTCAAAATGGTTGCTAAAAAAAGGGATGAGGAGCTAGTTCAGGCCTTCCCACCCATTGAGGCTATGGTAAGCACACAGGGCTGAAAGGCTGGGCCCAGTGTAGAGAGCAGAGATCTGTTTCCAGTGTTGACTGAGAGGTCTGGGCTAGTGGTGAGTGTGGGAGGCTGTGATTCGGCCACCCCCAGGGCCTGTGTTTCTGCAAGCTTTGAATCAGCCTAGCTGCAGCAATAGAGAGGGATGATTGGAAGCAGAAAACAAAGCATCTGCGAATGGGAAGGAGCATTGACTTTCTGTCATTAACCTTTGAGACCCTCTTTGGCAGCCCTAGCAAGGAGAAGAATAATGAGCAATGGCCAGTGTTGTTGCTCTGCAGAGACCACTCCAGCCAACTGATTTATGGGGCAACTAAATAATTCAGCCTGCCCCTGCAACGCTGTATTAATTCTTGTTCTGTCACCAGGGCTGAGGTGTGCCTGCGGTATATAGGCTTAGGGTGGTTGCTTGACAAGCTCTTCTTCCTCTATGTAGACAGGACACTAGAGGTGAGCTGAGACAGAAGGGTACGAAAGAAAGGGGCAACTGGAGTAGCAGCAGAAAGGCACTGCTCGTGGGGAGTGTTGGGAATAGTTCTTAGATGAACGGGGAGCCCAGAGCAGTGCAACATAATTGCCCAGAACAAGACCAGGTCAGTCCAAGCCTGGAGCATCCATCAATTTAGCCATGGTAATTCCAGCAGACATGCACAACTTTGTCCCTGCTTGAGGGCAGAGACCAAGGGAACCTCTTAGCTGCAAAGGTCTGAAGAGCTTTCTCCTGTACACAGTCATTTCAGCTATGGTGATTGTTTGTGTGCTGCTAACTCCATTAAGTGTAACAACTCCAGGAACGCTACAGCTGTAATGATGTGTTACCCCTAATAATGAGTCCATTCGTGAGAATTGCAGTCCCCAGTGTGAAAAATGTTTTGAGACTACATTCAAAGGTCCATCAGTGGATAGAGGGCTGGAGTGAAAAGCCAGGAGAGGGATGAAGACACCCAGGTATAGGGGGTGGATGTGGGAGGGAGGTTGATGATGTGCTTTTGCCAAGATAGTCTGGGTGGCATCTGACATTTCAGAAAGCTGTAAAAAGCCAGAAAGTAAACAAGCCTCATTAATTCCAACAAAGGGCAATGTACATAGCTGCCAGCTTTTGCTCTTTTCTTTAGCTTTCCCCCTTATTGTCTAAGGGCTTCATTATCGTAAACAGCTTCACAAATTGCATAACAAATAGAGCTTTAAAATATTTAAAGAATAGTTGAATGGTAAGTAACTCATATTCCATGGAGTGAGTCTTTTTCTTCCCTCCTTCTTTCCATTGCCTTCTTTCCCTCCTTTCCTCTTTCTCCCACTTCACCTTGTGTCTCTGCTCCCTTGATGTCTTCCTTGCTCTCTGCTTCTGCCCCTCTCTCTGTCTCTCCTCTCTCAGCTTCTCATTCTGCCAGAGAGCACGCGTATGTTCCCAATGCCTCCCGTGTTTAGCACAGTTATTCTCCTAGCTGTTGGGAAGGAAGAGATTTGGGGTGGAAAATTTAATGAGGTGATCCATAAGCCAGCTGTTTCCCATTTGTGTTTGTTTCTTGCTGGAATGAGATAATTTGTACATCCACTTGGCAAACTGAGGGACAAAGTGTCAGAGTCAAGCTCTGTGACACACACAGACTTCCACGTGCTTTTGCTCATGTATGATTTGGGAGATGCAGAGCTGTAGCCCAGGGTCACAGCTAAACTCAAGCTAAGCCCCACCCCAGGCTATGCCCAGCATAAAGCTGCCAGGAAGAGATCTGCAAGCAGGGTGCCTTTCAGGCGGAGGAAAACAGCTTGAGAAAGCCGCTGACATCGAAGAGCACAGGCAGAAGTGACAGACATTATTTGCAGAGGTGCCAAATCATTTCTGCAGGCTATTTCGGTTGAGGCACAGGGTAGCAAAACCACAGCCCCTCATAATAACCTATCATGCTGAGGAGCGCCTGGATATGGATGACAATTCATCCAGGGGTGCTCTCCCTCTCTTTTCTTAGGGCTCGTCTGTTGGCCCACACGTAATATTAGAAGATGCTGTATTTTTAGATATGAAGTATCATATTCAGGCATGAATTTATTTTCAAAAGTGAAGGTTCATAGTCTGTTTCTGTTTGTGGAAACGTTCCTTTTGAATGACCTGAACCAAAAAAGATACAGACTCACCTATGGATACTAGAGACAGCTCCCCCACTTGAGAGAGCTTGGTTTCTTTCTTCCTGCTAAATTCTGTGAAATTCAAACTGGGCAAAAGTGAATATTGTTCAGCCAAGGATTGTTTTATTATTTAACAAGCCTACCCAGAGTTATAATCAAAGTGAAGAGCAGCTTAGGAGTATATGTTTAATATCATGCTCCAGGATTATGTCACACTGTGTGTTAAGGCTAAGATGTGATGTTGGAGATTTGGTTACTGTGTTATCCACTGGGGTAGGAGTTCATACTCAGGATGATCAGAAGAGGCGATGTGACAGTCTTATCATGTGGCTATTGGCCTCCTGCAGAAAGGAAAGCAGGTGCAAAAGTACAGCCGTTCTCATTTTAAACTAATCCAGCACATATATGTGAGATGAGAGTAGCTGCACAGAAGTCCTGACTCCGTCCCAAGAGTTCAGGAACGGTCTTCTCTCCGGCCTGCTTGCCTGGGCTCCCTGTTTCTGCTCTTTTCTGCTCTTTTCACGTCTCTGAGACTATGCAGCATAGAGAAACTCCTTTTTGGTCCGAGGATCAGCCCGAAAGCAATCTCCTATCTTTTGTGGCTCGCCTGCCACTGCTTCAGAAGTTTCCTGTTCCATGAGCCTGGAATTCATTCTCTGCTACCACGGTTTGTGGTTAATAGCGCTGCTAACTTGAGCACCTCTGGGATCTTTCCTCGGGCTGGAGAATCACCATGGAGACCCCTGATGTGTCTGTGCACCCAGCACACCTCTTGGCCCTGGCATTAATCCTTTTGCAGTGTACCACAAAGTCAGCTTTAGCTTGGAGGAGTGATGAAATAAATATGAAAACTGCTCCCAGAGGAGGTAAATATTCGCTAGACAAGCAGAAAGAAAAGCAATAATATACCATGTAAGCTACTGCCTTTTATTAGCTCAGCTCCCTTTTCTCCCCTTGTAAAGTATTGTTGCATTGTTATATTAATCTTTACTCTGAAGCAAATTAAAGCAGGGACAGTTGTCAGAGTATTATTAAGAACATCTGTTTAATTAGGGCTGCCTTTGCATCCATTTGAGAGAGAAATGTAACACCCCTGTTCATCCACTCCTGCTGTCTCGCTCCCCCTTCCTACCCTTCCCCAGCTACGTTGTGTGCCAGAGGAAGAACGTGTAGTGAATACAGGAGCACCTGGGGCCTTTATTACCTTCCATCTCCTCTGCTCATAAGAGGTGTCAGTTCTTCCTATTAATGCTGGGGAAGGAGGCGGGGCAGGCAGGGAGGTATAGCTGTCGTGGGGTTTTTTAGTGATCTCTGTCTTGAGAGCCTCTATCCCTACTTTCTTCCCCTCAGAAAATAATTTGGAATTCTGTAAAGAGATCATGAATAACTATTAATTATCATTAGCAATTTGCCATTCCAGGCCAGCCTTTCATCTGGGAATCTCAGAGCAGTTTTACAAATGCTAATTAATTGAGACTACTTCATGAAGTAGTCTGTTAAACTCATTTTACAGGGGTAAATCAAGGCTAAGAGATATGAAGCAACTTGCTTGAGTCAAAGGTGGTGCTGCCAGTGGAACCCAGGCTTCCCAGCTACAAATCGTGTGTTGCAACCACCCCACAAGTGAGGTTCTCAAGCTCTCCCACCTTCCCCACAATGCTTCAGCTGGAAGGTGGCATCTCCCCTGACACTTACACAAGGCAACACCAGGAGGTGATAAAAACAGTCACCAAAGCTTTGGCCTTGTCCATTTCTTTGTCTTCACGAGATGGTTCACAAAATACAGGTTCACTAATAACGATAAAATACAATGATCTAACTGCGGTCTGCCTATGATTGCCAGAATTTGAAGGGAGGTACAGGACTGCTCTGAACATATTCTGTTCTTCCTTAAACGCTTGCTACTGGTCTTTGTCAGGGCTGTGACCCAGCAAGGCTTTTGCTCTGACCCATTCAAAACAGTTCTTACAATCTTATGCCTGTCTGTCTCCCTTTCTCCATGTATCTCTGCATTTCTGTGTCTTTCCAGATTTCAGTATCTGATTGTCTAGGCACCATTTCTTCGGTATTTATGTAGCCACTTGCCCAGGCAGCCAGCAGTGAATTAATCATTATGTCTACAGTCTCAGCTGGGAGAGGTATTGACTCATAGATTCAACTCCAGGAGGCCAAGAGCTTGTTTGTTACCTGATAAGACTAAACTTCATTTGGGGCTTCCCAAGATGTCACGGGTGGTTTAATGAACTAACTTCGTGAACTATGAAGGAAGAAGCTTAGCTCTTTGCCAGTGCATAGGAAACACAGTTTTTGTATCTGATTGGTCCTATTCTGTGTGCAGCAATTCGGCATGCTGCAGATCACAGCAGTGCAGGGAGGCGCTTGCAGCAAAGAACAGTTACGAATTCACAGGGGCTGCAAGAAACAGAACTAACTTCTCCCCCGCAACCCTTTCTCTTCTCCATGCCCTATCTGTCCCATCATGTGTTTTTGAAAATTAGAAATTTCAATTGAGTCAAACCTTTTTCTCCATTTAGCACAGACTGCTTTCCCCTAAGAGTATATTCCCTGAAAGGTCTGCCTGTTCAATCATATAAATTATCCACAGACTCAGGCTATCTGGTGAGTTAATCAGGTTTAGAGCTATGTCGGGTCACTCAGAAGTTCAAAGCAGGCCATACATACATGTGAATGCAAATTCCAGTAGCAGTCTGAGATACTGTGGCAAGAGCTGTTTTACATGCTCAAAATAGTAAAAAACCCATAAATCCTAGCTCCATTTACAAGTGCTTGGAAATATCTGGGGTTCTGGGATAGTCTAAAGTATCTGGACTCTGAATATTTGAGGCTTTCCCATCATTATAAGTATTAACCATATAATTAGGCATTATCTGAGAATTATCCATAAATGCTCACTACAACATGATATTTGCTAAGTAATAATTAGCCTATGAAAGGAACTCAAACAATACCTTTGTCTAGGAAATTAAAGGCCCTGCATTGCATTTATACAGCACCATGCTGAGTGAGTAATAGGGTTTAAAATTGCAGTAAATTACAGTTAGACCAAATCTCAGCCCCCTTAAGTGTGAAGAAGCTACAGGGCAAAAGAGAATCAGGCCTCCAAAGAAATTTAAAGTCAGAAAGCTATGCAGATTCCAGTTCTTTACGGCAAATTTGAAATCCAGTCAGTGAAAGATGCAAGCATCACAGTGTGCTTTACCATCCGGCTCCAGAGGAGCTGTCTGGCTGTCTTCAGCACATTGGAAGGCCCACAGGCTGCGTTCACACGTTTCTGATACCAGGTTAGATGCTATGCAGGAGCTTGTCCTGCTGTACCCAGCTCCCTGGGCACTGCACAGAGCCATGCACTGACAGCTACAACATCCCTCATCGATGAGTTGACCATGTTACAAAAAAAAGACAGGACAAGGCACTAGGTCCGTTCACAGGGACAGCACCTGTGGACTACACCTCCTTCGACATTTTCATTTTAATTGAAGTCCCTATTTTCCAAACTCAGGTTCTTCTCAGAAGTACAGGATTTTTCTTCTCTAAACTTTCACCGTCTTAGATTGGGTGAAAGGAGAGCTACCAAGGATGGGAATGATTTCAAGGGGATAGAGTTACATTTTGCTTTGGTTTGCAATGTTTCAAAACTCTCCTGATGAGCACGGCAGAATCTTATGTCTTTATTTATCATCATTAGAGATTTTGAGTTGTACCTAAGGAAGACAAACATGCAAATTTCATTGAATTTTGTATTTCCATTAGATTCATTTCAGAATCACAGGGCACAAGCACATTTAGGGCAAGCCTTTGCTGCATAGGACTAAGTGCTGGGTGTCTCAAAACAGACTGCAAAATTAAAGGAGAATTTAAACGTTAGGTCATTTGTATTTCAACTTTGCCCTCCCTCCTCCTTTGAACACAGTGTAAAACAGGGATAGTAACCTTCCACATGAACTCCCATCTCAGTTTTATAAATATAAATCCACTCATGTTCATTTAGATGTGTATAGATAAGCACTTCCGAAGAGATCAGGAGGAAGTGAACAGTTCTGCATGCACAGCAGGGCTTGGAAAGCAAGCTGCAAATAAGGCTTAGGGCCACACAAAGAGCTCTGAAGGTAAAACAAAACCCTGAGTAGCTGCTCAGTTGCGGGGCACCATGTCTACTGGATGAGGATAGAATCAGTTTTGGATGAGGATGGTGTCACAGAGATAAGATATGGCAGGACACTCTGGTGGCAGACTGATCATAACGCATCTGCAGAGAGAGGTGAACTGAACATGGCTGGGTAGGCTTGGTTCTGAAATTGTCTAACATTTGCGTGCTGGAACTTGGAACTTGACCATTAAATGTAGTATTTAAGGTTGGGGTTTTTTCTCCTCTCTCAGTCTGATAGGTTCTTTTAATTTTAGCACTGGTGATCTCTATGTAGTAGAAAAAGCCCACTTCTGGTATCTTGTCTGAAACCCAGGATTTACTAAAAGCTCATTGCATCCTAGTGGTTGGCGGTTTATGGCATTTTCAAGAATAAAAGCAGCATTTGACTTTTGGAAATGGAAAAGAAGAAGAGCGTACTGCTTATGTGAGGCTTACTTATTCCTCTTCCTGCGTGCTTTGCTTGTGGGATTACAACACATTTACGTTTCCTTTCCTGTGCAGCCAAACCTTTAAATGGATACTTTGGTACCTGGTGCATTTTGATCAATAATACTTGCTGTCTCTTAGTTACCTGTAGAGAGGGACTATAAATGAGAACAAGCAATACAGCAGAGTGTTATAACCACAGGCATAAGTCACCCTCTGCAGCACCTGACACATGACTCCTTTTGCCTTGAATATGTTTGCCTGGGTATAGTAGTGTATGCCTGGTCACTATATTTTGAAGAGTGATTTTCTATGGATGAGACCAGCTCTCATCTTGCTTCTTGTTTGATGGCTCCTTGAGCTCTCTCCTTACCCAAGAGAGAAAGAAAAGACATTTTCCAGCAAAGAGATGTCTGCACGGAATGGAAATTTAGTCTTTGTGTGCTTTAAACACTTTCATAAATAGATCAGAGCTGATGAAAGCGGCAGTCGTAGCGGTTGGAATCCTCTGCAGGAGGGGAACAAAATGAGCAAATTCTCGCTCCACACCTTGTACCATCATGATGCCTCAAACCTCCCCCTCTGGCCTCTGCAGCTGAGAAATGGCTCCTGTTTCTGGTCAGCAGAAACCAGTGGAGTTGAGTTAGTGCCACCAGAAGTGGGGATTTCTTGGTATAGAGACCTGTCTGTTCACACTGGGATTGAGCCTCCCAAACTCAGTTCATGCCATTACCCAACTGCCACCAGTAGTGCCAATCTGGGTTTATACAAGATTGCGACCTGGTTGTCTCTAGCTTGGAGCAGGTGACAGCTGGGAGTCTGGCATCTGAATTTAATTCTAATCTCTTTTACACTCACCCTCTGGCAAAGACCATCGGCTTCAGGAGATCCAAGTCCTGCCCTGGTTGTTAGTAAGAGAGAGAGGCTGTGACATTTTCATACCATTAGGAAATAACAGAGCTGAGGAAAGAAGACAATTTGGCTAAAAGAAAAGAAATTGTGTGAGGTCACTGATGGTGCTTAAATCAGCGCAGAAAGTGCAGTATAAACATCAGTTGCTGTGCAGGAGGCTGAATCAACTGAAATCTCAAACAGATTTAAAAATGTTTTTATTAAAGTTCCCCTTTCAGCCTTTTTATTGTAGGTTTTAAATCCTAATGTGCAAAGAGGACAAAGTAGATGACTTAAACCTGCCACTGCCTGGTGAACTTTGGCTTTTTATATGGAGAGTTGTCTGCCCAGAAGGCTTTGAAAAGAAAATGTGTTTCTGTGCTCTGATCCGTGAAGGATCTGTGCTATGTTTGTTCACTTCACAGAAGTAAACACCTACGTGTTGAGGACAGAAAATTTAAGGACAATGCCATGCTGGTAACATTAAAACTGGCTTAAAACTCTTGTAAATTTGTCTGAGGATGTTTAGAAAACCCAGCCCATATTCAGTGTACACAGCTATACCAGCTTGGACTGTTCAGATCTGTATCATGCCTGAGTTTTGGACAGGAGTCTACAACTTAAAACATACGTATTGTAGGACCCTACAGTTGTTAGTTGTTCCTCAAATGTCTGATGCAAAGGGCCTCGTGCTGGTCAGCCTACGGGCATGTTTGTTTTGCAGAGCTCTATAGGTTTGAATGCTGCAGCCTTGCCCAGGTTACTTGTAACCCATATCTCTACCAAAGATTACAGTCTGCCTGTCTGTGGGAGGAATGTTTCACATGAGTGCCCTGTAAGCTGCTTCCATCAGACTCAGCCAGGTTAGTGCAAACATATCATTTATGCCATTTGAGCTAAGCCGACCGATTATGACTGAAGTGGATCGAGAAATGCTCTCAAGAAGCAATCCGTCTGCTGAGCTGCAGGGACGGCAACTTCTGACAGAAGGGCAGTAACAGTGCCGTGAGGTAGGGAGACAACATCTTAAACTTCTCCAGCTGGTCTGTAGAAGGGCCATCTTTTGGAAAAGGCGTTCTGGCCCAGATGCCAGCCTGCTAGCTGAGGTTCCTCTGCAGATGCAGGTCCCTCCCAGTGTGGTATCAGTATAAATCTCATAGCAAGTTTTGCAGGTCTTGTTTTGTAAATTGCTGCCATCTCAGCCAGGTTTCCCCAGTGAATTCAGGTATATACGTGAGGGTTTTTCACTTGCCATTGCAGAAATTTCCATATTCCAGCCATCTGGCCGTTTGGGAAGAAATTCCACGGCTTTACAGTGGTACAGCCCTACTTCAACATCCTCAGTAACCGGCATTCTTTCCTCTGCGGCTTCTCACAGTCCCAGCACTGGGACATGGGATGCTGCACTCTGCCTTGTGAGCTTCAGGTCTCAGGCTGTAGAATCAAGCAGCTCTGAATCTCTTATTGCAAGACAGAGATCCCACGTGGCAATAGTGAGCAATTGGCACCATCTGCCACTGTGCAAAGCCTTGTAGGCTTTTCTGTAGCTGGAGGAGGTTTCTCTCCACTGCCACCTGTATGCCATTTAAATTATGTATGTGTCCCCTGCCTGATATCTTTGTTTCCAAATGAAAGGCAGAGATGAGACAGCAAGATATTGCTGGTCTGCCTCCTTTCAAGCACTCTAAATCTGCCATGTAACATTTGGAGTGGTTAAGGCTTGGTTCTTGTATGGTTCCCACTGGGGCAAAAGTAGAAGTATCCTCCTCATTGGGGCAGACTGCCATTTTACCACATAGGCCATTGAATAAAGAATGACATTCACCCTGCAGTACATCAGCCTGGGTCAAGTCACATTATCTTTTTCCATTTTCTGAAATCTTCTTCCCCACCTTATCTCTGTTTTCTTTTTTTAAAGTTTAAAAAATCAGGACATGGTACTGAGCTTTGGAGTCAGAGTCCCTGGTGGATTATTAACACCAATAACGAAGAGCACAACTTTACAAGGACGAGGAGTTTGTTAAACTCATTAATTTTATTCATAATAGGGAATTAATGTGCAGAAAGGCAATGCCAGCCTGGCAGTAATTGCTTTTTGGTTTTAAAACGCTAAGTGGAAAAGTTAAAAGTCATTTCCAGCTGCTGCTTCCTTTCTCTTCTCCTTCACTCCCCACTTCCTTCTCTTACTCTTCCTGTCTCTTATTTTTGTTTCACAAGAATTGGTTGGGGTTTTTTTTCTTCTGCCTCTTCTTCATTATTAGTCATTATATTTCATCATTACAAGACTTTGGTCATATTTCATTGCTTTCCCATTATGTTTTCATAATTCTTTCTCCCAATATTACTGTACGGAGCAGAGCCAGGCAGAGAATTCAAGCGGCTGAGGTCTATTTCAATGCCTTAGCTCTTGTTGGAGTTAATGAGCAGCCGTATCTCTGGCCACTTTTGGCCTTTGAGCATGCAGATGCAATTTGTTTTCCCTCTTTCCTCTCACTGAATACACCACCTCCTTCAGGCAATGGGATATCCCGTGATTCAAGGTTAATGCCTTGTGAAAATGTAAATACCATTTCATGCTCTCTTTAAAGCTGAAATAGCTCTTTCTCCTGTAGACTTCAGAATGTGGGAGGAGGGAAGATTATTGAATAAAACAATTGAAGAGAAGCACTGACCAGCCTAAAGCTTGCTTAACATTGTCTGGCATTGTGGTCTTTTATGCTCTTGGAAAGGAGCATCATTCGATATTTACACTGCAAGGAGAAAATCTGCCGTGTCAAGCTTGCTGCTGTTGTAATGCTGTAGCCCTGGACTAAACCCCAGACTTTCTTTTAGGTTTGATAACACTGTCATAAGTACAGCTTAGTCCTGGGCTGAGCCCAGAAGTTCATGGTCTTTATGGTCTGACTCATCTAAGTCTTATGCAGAAGAAGATGTGTAGTTTGGTTGTCAACGTTTCACATACACATGTACCCAAATGCATGCAGTCAGCTTCAGCTTTGCTTGAAGACAGAATGGGAATGGTGTGAAAAGGTCAGAGACAGACGTCACACTTCAATTTGAAGAGAGGAAGGAAGGAGTAAAAAGTTCGGTCTTTTAAATTCAGTTTTTATTGTTGCAATAAATTTTATCAATTGCCTAAATGCAAGCAGATTCTGAAAAACTATATGCCAAGTTCCCAGAGCCTTACAGGACTGGAAACTTTAGAGGCAGCTTTGTAGTGCCTTTCTTCCGGGGTGCTAAAGTGATTCAGAGAAGTCTTGAGAACTGCTGTCAGTCAGACTCGGTCTCTGCTAAGGAGTCTCAGTTTGGGTTTCTTTTTAATCGTCTAGACCAGAACATTAAGTCTGAAAAAGTCCTGTGACCCAGTTCCAGATGCAGACCTCAGACTCATTTCAACTGCACCAAAATATAAGAAAAATCAGTTACTGTCCTTTTCTTGCTCTTTCCCTCTCCTTTTTTGTTATATCTTCAGTGTGTGTATGGCTTAATTTTAGTTCTGATAAAAGCAAATGACATTCTAATTTTTATAGCATGATTTATTGTCATTTGGGTTTTAATTTATGAAAAAATAATTGAAAAGAAAGAGAGATTTAACCCTGACCAGCATTCTTGATAGCTATGAGCCATAGCTATGAGTCTGTAGCTATTTCAGGACATATTTTATTCACCCAAGCAAGACAGGGATATATCATTTTCTGATACTAGTTCTGTGCAAAGGCCTAATTGCTTGCTTGCTGGCTGAAAGAAGATTTGAAAAGAAAAATCAGCTGATGATCATAGTACACATTTTTTCCCACTCATTTTCTGCAATCAAAATGAAATATCGAGGAAGTTTACCTGTTGTTTATTCTATTTCTCTGCTCCATCACAGACCTTCTCTGTTGCTTTGTGGTGTGACCACTCTGTCTGATAGTCACTCCATATGATATTCAAGAGTGAGGAAATAGCTGTGTTTCCATCCAGCAAGGTCTACTGGTCTTGGCACATGTGAAGATACCCTCACCTGTCCCTTGAAGGCAGAACCTCTCATTTTCCACTCCCTGACACATCCCCATGATTGCAGAGTGCCAGGGCAGAGAAGAAAAGAGTATTGCTACCAGCAGCCATGTCCCTCCTTGCCCACCCTCCAGTCATTCGGGAAGGACGGGGTCTCCTTTCCCTCCTTTGGAAATGATAAATTCTGTTTCATAGCACCAAAGATTTGTGTCTGCTGTAATTTATAGCTGATTTAGAGAACTCTCTATCTTCTGTCCCTCCTCCTTTCATGCCCTGGTCCCACCAGCAGTATCTGGCAAGCCAGGAAGACTTTCATCTCTAGCTGGCTGCAAGGATCGTAGTTCTGTCCAGGTCCTAAGCAGACGGTGGCTGCCTCATTGTCAGGAGTCGTCTATGCCTCTGCCACAAGCAGCCTGGCAGGCCAGAAAATATGGTTACCAGGCTGCCTTTCTAATTCCTGCTATGCTCCTGCTCTGTGAACTGCAAAGGGATTTCATCTTCCTGCAGGGCTGTGCCTCTCAGAGCCTGACCAGGACTTGGCAGCATCCAGCAGTGCCCTAGGGGCCCACAAAATAGCACAGACACATCTACCGGCACCTCTTTTGTTCTGTGAAGATGCACATGGTGCCTCATCAGAGGCTAGTCATGCTCTGATGCACGGGTTAAACCTTGATAGCTTGCCAGGGATCCAGCCTGTATCAAATGGGGCAGAGCTGGGTTCCTCAGCCCTTCTGCACCAGCTTGCTGCCCTAGTGGGCTGCGGGAGCATGTCCTCTGCTCCCTCTTAGTGGAAGGTGACACTGGGGCTGTGCTGCATAGCATGACCACGAGGCACTTGGCAGCTGGAGAAGCAGCGTGAGTGCTTGGACCCAGCTCCAGTGTGTACCAGGGCCTAATTGGCACAACCGGTCCTTGAATGCTAATCAGGATCCTTATTAGCATCAGGCAGCATAGGCGCTGGAGAAGGAGTGGGCACAGCAGCAAACAGAAGCATAAGGAGTGCTACCCGAGTCCAGTGGAAGGGTCTAGCTAATCCTCTGTCCTGTCTAAATGGCTGGCATGCACTCGGCTGCAAAGAGGGATCTTTCCTCTGATGCTTTTCTTTATCTTTTATAGCAGCTGTGCCCAAGCTCAGTATTTATATTAGTTCTTTTAAAATCCTCTTGGTCTCTATTTTATCTGCTAGTGAATTCAACAGCTTAATTATGCATTTGAAAAAAGTAATAATTTACCTATATTCATCATAAATGTGATGCCTTTTCCTCACTCCCCTCCCCCATGACTTTATTTTATGTATTCACAAGTTCGCACATCTTCATCGCAAGATGCCATTGCAAGGTGGATTTGTTAGGAGGGTTTTCTTTGGTGCCTGCTGTGTACGGCGCAGCGAGCACATACCACGGTGAAAGATGAGTATGCACAGGGCTTCCTTTTTTCCTTCTGGTAAATGTGTCTCCATGCACTTGGTCACTGGGGATTTATGCAACGTTTTCTTATATGAAAAAAGGCGATACAAAAAGATCTTGGCCTCTCTTTCACCTGCAGAGGGAGCTCTGTGAGGGCCAGGGAGATGCTAGCACTGCCTTTTCTGTACAATTCTGCAGATTTATCACATTTCAGACCCTGGGCTGTTAGTTAAAGGCCTTTCACCAGGACTAAACTCACCTGAAGAAAAAAAATCCTGCTACATTTGTTCCCAAGCAAGTTCTCCTGCTTTTCTGTGCTTTAAACATCTTTGCGTAAACTGCTGTCAGCTGCATTCTCTCCTTCCCTTCCTCCATGGGTCTGTCTTGTGAGCACAGCACGGGTGAAGAACAGCGAGCAGATGTTTGAATTTCACACTGCACCTCTCCTCCCTCCCCATCTGCCAGTCCTGGAAAAGATTTTTCACCTATAAGTGCAATGGGGATTTTTAATGAACAACCTCTGCTAAACCAGAAAAAATGTCCTGTGAATACCAGGGGCAGCTGATAGATGTGTGCTGGTGTTGAGGGCAGGATGCTGGGGAGCTGCATGGATTTCTTGCTTGGGCAAGACAATTAGGAGTTCTTCCAGCCTTGTCTTTAGCTGAGTGGGTAGATCAAGGACCGCTGACCTGAGCTTTGCCAGTTCTGTAAAATTTAACATGACTGTCAGTCTGTGACCCCCAGTACTTAAGGCCTGATGGTGTGAATCACAGTCTTGGTACCTGCGGACCTTCTTGTATCTTGTCTGCAGTCTTGTATCTTGTCTTGTATCTTGTCTGCAGTCTTCTTGTATCTAAGAGGCCAAGAGGAAGAAGCTTTTGGTTTCCTTTCTGAAATGCCCACATCGTCATGTATCAGGAATTAAAATCCTGGTCCTAATGTCCTGACATGACACCTGCTGCATTTAAATACTGATATTTATTTGTGCAGGGAGGGAAGGAAGTGAAATCCTAACCCATGTAAGCAGGCTTCTGAAGTGCGATTCTAGCAATACAACGCAATATTCTAGCAATAGATAAAATCACTGTGCTTTGCATATATTAGGGATGTGGTGATAAACTAGGCATTTACATAGCCCGAAATTCTCAGTGGATTATGCTAGGAAATGCAGCTACTAAAACGGGATCTGAAAATGGAGTGTATTTTTCCAGCTAGCACATCGCACATCCTGAGATGATATAGAGCCATGGGCATGATTTCTTGTCAGTCTGGGCATGTGTTTCCTACAGAAAGATTCTCCCCCTTTGGAAACATTTTCTCTGATTGTGATTCCTCTCAGCAGTTTCTCTCTGACCTTTGAGTTTAGAAAGCCCTTAAGTACCAGAAAGAAGGAAAGCAAAATATTTGTAGGGATAAATTTTCACCCTTGCTGGCAAGTCAGTATTGGTCCTATTTTTGTGACATTGCCAGGCTCTAATGGATCAAAAATGGACCTTGTTTCCAATAGCTTTGACTCCTCAAGCAGGTACCTGTGCAGTAGGCCACATTTTGTCTCCAGAATGTAGTAAAATGATATAAAATTTTATAGACGTTACATGTTTTGTTTATGTGCTTTATTTTATACATTTCAAAGGGATAAAAATGACAGACTCAAAATATGGTACTTTTGCAAAACTGCACCAAATTGCCAGCAGCATCCTAAATTAGAGTAGGTGTAAATAGACTGTACGGCATTTGGAGACCCTTGCTGCAGGTCTAGCTTGAGTGGCTGATGGCGTAGAGGCATTGTTTGGCTACACAGCTCCCAGTTACGCAGCTCTACAAAGTGGCAGCTGGCACAGCCTAAGCATGGGCACTTGGACTCAGAAAACCCAGTGACTCAGCAAGCAAGTCCTGTGTGGAAGGACACCTGACCTAGCACCATGGTTTTCCACTAGCAGGTGCTGTGCTTGCTGGAAGGGTCCTCCTGCATGTGAGTTAAAGAACCAGCTTGGCTGCAGCCTGCAGACAGCAAAGAGCCCAGTGGACTCTGTTGAGACGTGACTCACCTCAGTGTGTTTGCTGTGGTCTGGCTGGATTCCTTCCACTCACTTTAAATCAATCCTGCAGTTTCAGACAGATGTGGTATGTTTTACAGTCTCTGCCAAACTGTTTGGTTGTCTGGCAGCGTGCTGCTGTAAGGTCTACTGCTTGCCATGCCAGTACTGGCTGTATTTCAGTGACAGATGACATTTTCCTAGTGTATGCATAGTTTATAACCAGCTTTTATTAAAGATTTCTCCTTGAGCAAAAGGACATCTATTAGGAGGAGAGACTGGCAATGGAATCAGGGGTCTTTGATGCCGTCCTGTTGATTGACTAAGAATGTGGCATGTTCTGCTTCACAGAGCACAGCAGGAGTCAAACAACAGAAAATATCTCCTTTCCTTATATTTTTGGGTCTCTCTCAGCCAGCACTTGGGCCAAATATTCTCCCTTCACTGTCTTTCAGAGCTGCTAATTCTGCCTCTACATAGCTTCTCTCTTGGCTTCCTTAGACTTCTTGCTACTCTTTCACAAACATACAAACCATCAAACAAAATAGCCAACTACATATCTTCTTCTGGGAGTAGCTGGCACGTGCATTTATTTTTGGCCATAATTTTTCTGTTTGATGAAACACACTCATGTTTTCATTCTCTGATTCCATATATATCTCATAGGGGATAGGAAAGGAGGTGTGCCACATGAACATATGCAGTACATGGATTTTGAAGGAGTGTGGATGTGAATATACATTATTTTTGTATGCATGCATGCACATATCTTTAGATGCCTCTCAGTCTGTGCCAGGCGCAGTATATGACAATACAGCGATTTTATACATATTTGATGCATTTCTGTGCAACATCAATATGGTTTATTCTTCATGTGAATTCCTGTTTTAAACAACCTTCCTTTCCTTCAACCAGATTATTGTTTTAAGCTCTGCTTCTCTGTGAACTATGAAGGATAGGTAAATAGGGAGCCAGAGAATGGAGTGAGGCAGCTGGGAGATTATTAATATTGAAAATATCAGCAAGCATCAGCCCTTTGATCATGAGGCATGTTTACAAAAGGACCTTTCCCCTGCATGAGGACACTTGCACACTCCACCAAGCTAGTTGGCATTCAATGCATGCCATAGCATCTGGTTCTGTCTCTTGCTCTGTGGCTGTCCAGAGAGAGATTGTAAAATGAGTCGACAGGTAGATAAATAAAGAGAGAAAACTGGGCTATCGTCAGAGACAAATGCAGGTTTATGTAGATGCAACTTGACAGGAGGCGGGGAGGGATAAGTCACGTTTGCAGACTGCGTGTGGAGGCATTGCAATTGCACTGGAGCCTGTGGTCCAAAGGATCTGGAAAGCTGGCTGCGAAGACTGGGAAAGGAGAGAGGAGAGGTGGGATAAGCACTGTCAGTTATCTGGACCTGGTGTCCAGTTTCAGCCCTTGTGCCACGCCTGATGCCAGCTGTGCCACATCACTGCTGCAAAGCATTTATGCTCCCCCAGTTCGTGATCCGATTGTGTTGATGCTGATTATGGCCTCTGGGCTGTTCCAAAACAGAAATAATAAATAGCACCAGTCTGCTCTGTGCTGCATCCTCATCTGGGTACTGACCTGAACCTTCTTCTGAACCATGCCCTTGGGAGAGGGTTTGAATCACTGCAAATCAAGAGCAGAAAAAGAACTGTATGATCACCCAGTCCTGTCACCCCCAGTCCGGTGCAGATATTAATACAATTTCTGGGGTTTTTTTTTCCCATGGGAAATTAGTGTATGACTCTGATGGCTTTTTTTTTTTTTTTCTTTTTAAACCAGGAATCAGCAATATCCAGCAAGACAGTGGATCCACTTTAGCATTTCAGAGCCTTACCCCAGGTATGTTGCGACTGGTATAAAAACACCTGTAGCAGGAGATGGCATAGTGGAATCTCTGTTCTCTGGCTAAGACTGCCGGATGCTAATCACAGTGTAAATACTAATAATTAATAATAATCTATGAGTAGCTATCTGAAACTCTCCCTTGCTCAGTGCCATCCACATTGGCAGGCAGTGGCAGGAGATGGCTCAATATTTCATAAACAGCATTTGCAAGCTTTTGTTCAGACTCAGTACAGATGTTCAGTTCAGCCATGTTTGTGCCCCTTTTTATTCACTGTTGGCTAATACACGAGGAGAATCTGGCTGTTTGGGGGAAGGGGGTTCCTTCTGGTTGTTCAGAGGACATTTAGAAAGGCAGTTATGGGTAAGTGTGAGAACGGACCTTAGATCATAAGTGTTACATGAAACCTTTGCAAAAGGAGAATTTCAGTCCCTTGCCAATGTGCTTGTCAACGTATGCCTGCCAAGCAGGGCTCTAAATTGCATGCTCCCAACGTCCGTGAAGATTAGACCATGTTTGGAAATCAGTGAATTTCTAATGCTATAATGCTATGGGAGGAAAATATCCCTAAGCGGAAAGTCATCTTAGATTTCACTGAAGTGATCTATACACTAAAATGATGGGAACAGAAAGTAAGGAGGAGGGACAATTCACCTGTCTCAGAGGCTGCTAATTTCCAGATCTGTCCTGTGACATACAGAAGAAAGGTTCTGTGTTTTTACTTCTGAATCTCTCTATCCCTCTCTCTTACTCACATGAGGTATTTTTTATAGATTTAACCCCCCCTTCCCTTGTCTTTTCGTCACACACAGAGGCAGTGTTTTATAGGTTTAGGTTCTGTATCTTTCTAGCACATGCAAATACCTGTATGCAGAAATGCACACACAAATTTTTTTTAGATTTAGCTTGTGTGTATATCTGCCTTACAGTTGAGAAGGTTCCTATAGCTTTAGCTTGCACATCTATAAATAGTCTCTCACATGCACACATACATGAAAGCATGCTTCTATACCTTATAGTTCTGGTGTCACACAGAAACAGCTTTTGCTCCTTTTGAAAAGAAAGAAGTGTGGGAGGGGGTTGCCTAGCTTTACATTACTAGAAGTCAGATTAAAAGATCTGAAGAACTCTTTGCTGTGGCAAACTACAGTTTAGCCATAGGAGATGGAAATGCTTTAATTTAGCTGAAATTACTGCATTTAGTAGAGGTAAATATCATGCATATCATGGTAAGTGTAATATCTGTGATATACAAGAGATCATCCTAGATAATCAGCTGGCTCCCTCTTACCTTCAAAGAAAGGTTGTGTCTTCTTTTGTACTGTTTACTTGTGGAAGAAAAAATGCCAAAGCAATAGAAGAATGTATGGTTATAGTATTTGTTTCTCTGCTTTCCAAAACTAGAAAATGGTACTGGAAGCCAAATATGTTGGTAAAAACAAATAAAAGCTCATTTTTGAATAGCAGATAGTATTTTGGTTTGCAGCAACTTTGTTCTTTTCAGGGTTTTCAATTTTCATTAGACTAAAATAAGCAAAGCAGTAAGCAAACAAGCGAAAAAAAGTATTCAAAGGAAATTTGGGGGGGAGTATTTTCCCCTCATGATTTTTGTCAAAAAAAATAATGAGCATTGGTTTTTTGCCAGCTTGTCCACAGACTTTTGGTTCAGTCCTACATTTTTGTACCTCTAGTAATGACCTGCTGTAGTATGAATCAAAAGGGTTTTAACATTATACCTCACAAATAATTTTAGGGCATTCTTCATATAGCATTGCCCCTTTATGCCAGCAATGGTCTTACCCACAAGAGAAGGAGCCTTTAGTGGGAGATGCTTACATTGGGAGGGAAGATAACTGCTGCTGAGTGGATGGACATGAATTAGCTATAAATTTCCTCAAGGGTGAATGTTACTCTAGCAGCATTTTTAGCATCTTTGCCTGACAGAGAACAGGGAGCTTAATAAGTGGTAATATTCTGACGTCATTTTAAATGTTCTTAGGGCTATCTCTAGTCACACTGTTTATACAGTTTAAGGTCTGAAATGTAAGTGTTACTGTTATCCCAAGATAAGACACAATGAAATGGTGTCTGTAGCTGGTGAGGGTTATTTCTGTATATCAAATTATTTCATGCTACTAGGTTTTCAGATGGACTCTAATTAAATTAAACAGCTTTTTTTTTTCCTTTATCACCACAGGCAGATTGAGATTGTGTTGCAATTATGGGGGAAGATCTATATTTATAGTGTGGAAAGAATTTCTACAGAAGCCACAGTTGTCTCTCTGCCTGGCATGACATTTTCATTCTGCACTAATGTTGTGTAACCTTCTGGTAAGTAAAACAGGCACAAAGTATTTACCAGCATTGTAAAAACAAAGCTACAGGTCTTTCTTCTCTTGTGCTTAAAATATGATAGCAGGTGCTAAGAACCCTTTCTTTCTAATATGTTGGTGGTTAGAAGTTGAAAGCTGAAATTCACACTTACTGACATGAATGCAAGAGCTAGGGCTTCAAGAGAAATATCAGGTATCCTTAGTTGCAGCAGAAAAATACACAAGAAATACAATACTGGTAATTTTTGCTGTGGAATTCCAATTATACTTTGGCTTTCATTTGCTATTTTATGTGTTTGTATCTGAGCATCTTATAATCTTTCATGTATCTGTCCTCAGAACATCCCTATGAAAAATTGCTGACCTATTTTCCCAGGAGTCACAATAGAGATTGGCAAAAGAAGTTGTTCATAACTTTTCCAATATCAGCGCCTCATCAATTCACTGTTGACAAAGGTTACACTGGAAAATTGGTTTCCCCCGGCATGAAAACAATGCGATTGGAGGCATTCAGTATTTATGAAAGATGCTCTTTTTGTAACAGGCCTTGGCTAGGGAGTTGTAAAATCTGAGTTCAGTTTGTAAAATCTGTTGTAAAATCTGAGTTCAGTTTTGGCTCTGCCAGAGACTTCCTTAGTGTATGTTCTTGGACAAAGCAGGTCTTCCTCTGCCTCCATTTTTCCAAGTGTGAAATGCACAGCTCTATCTGATTAAGCACTCTCATTAGTGGTCCAGATGCACTGGGCTATTGAGGGACGGAAACTGCATCAGTTCATAATTGTGTGAATTCCAGCAGTGCAAATAGCATTCAGACATACAAATGCTGGCCTGGGAAGCTTGCCTATCACTGGGCTTGTCACTTGTCACTGGGCTCTCTCATTACCATAATCGATACAATTTATGCCCAAAATAATGAGTAACTGTCAGGAATGTTGAGAGCTGTGTATCTAATCTTCTGCTCCAATTCTGATCACTTTTTTCTCTACTGCTTGTGCTACAGCTTGCATTGTTATAAAAATGTCTAGAAGTTGCGCATAATAAAATGAAAAAAAAAATTCTGATTCAAAGTTAAAGGTGCAGTCTCATTTAAGGTTTCCAGAACAGCTCAGCTTATGCAGACACTTGGTGTCAGTTTCTGTGGCCCATGCCATTATTACTAAAGTGTTTTGTAATAAATTTTTTAATACCTAAAAAATAAGTATAAATGCAGAACCCAGATTCTTTGTGACTTCCTGGTGATAACAATTCAGATTAAGGAGAAATTAGAATTAGCCACTGAATCTGTTGCACCAAACAAATTATAATATTAAAATGTGCCCTTTTTTGCTCTGCTAGTTTTTCTTTAACAAGCTGTGTTTTTTAGCCTTCTGCCAATGCTCCACAGTTTCTCAGGGAATTGCTCAGTGGGCAACTGGCTGGTCAGCTCTCAGATCGTCTTCTAACGGCAGGAGAGGAATGTACACCAAAGCTCTCCATAGCTGCATAAGCAATATACATGATCTGTGCACACAGAGAAGATTTGATGTATCCCAGCGGTGCCAGATTCCCTCTGTGCGTGCAGATCAGCTAAACTATCCATGTGCGGTCAAAAAGCCTTCATCCTGCTCCCTGTTTGGATTCAAGGAGCACTTTGCAAAAAAAGGCTGCTGAGGGTGGCTGCTACTACTTGCTCATCTAAACAAACACATGCTCATTATGCAGCAGGAGGGAAGATTGTGGTTCACCATGACAGTTCATTTACTCTGACACCTGAGGGACCATTTAGAAAGAGGGACATCAGAAGCAGGCTTTTTGCCCAGAAAATTGTCTCTCTGTGATATATGGCCTGCATTCACAGGTGGAGCATCTCTGCCTCAGGGAACAGATATCTTTGAAGAAGAAAACGACCATAGTTTAAAATCATTTTAGGCTTGCCCCACAAAAAGACACAGGGATCACTCATCTGATCTTCATGCAGCTGATCTTTGGGAGCCCTTGTTCTTCTAAGTGACTTGCCCAAAGTCTCATGACAACTTAAATTCAACACTGGAAGTAGGAGCTATGTGTCCTTGGCAGCTGCTGTAACTACTAGGCAGAGCCACACTTGTGGCTTGATAAAACCAAGGATGCTAAGCAGTAGCCCTGGCACTGTGCTCCTGAGACAGCCTCCCCTGTGTTTTCTGTTCAGCACAAATGATATGTGGACAGAGTTCTAAGAGACCGGCTGGGTAAGAAGGTGAAGGCACTGGCTCTCCTTTTAGCATCTGGAGATGAGGATACTTCCAGATGGCTGTATGAGCTTTCCAAATAGAAGATTCACGGTCATGTTCAACTGATTATTTGCATCCAGAGAGTTCTGGGACATCTTTCAAATGCTGCCTAGATAAGCAGTAAATTAAAAACCTGTTAAGAATGAGAAGACAGAGGGAAATGATGCCAGGTGTGGAAAGTGGTGGTCTAGGTCTGTTTAAACTTGATACTCTGCCTGTCACACTTTATCTGATTGCTGGCTGTAAAACCAGTGTGCTTGTGCTCAGGGACCTCAAGGTAGCAGCACTGTTGCATGTCTGAAGCAAGCGGACACCTGAGCACTTGCAGGCAAAGTACTTCTCGAAGAACATCTCTCCTGCCTCATACCATTCATCATAGAGCCAGTTCTGTTCTCCATTTTAACATTACTTTCCTCGCTGTGCATCCACAGGAGCTCTCCTGCCTTAGGATTTCCTAACCTAGCCAAGTCACTAATATTATGAATCCAGTCTCATTATTATTAGTGTTACTCAGTGTGATCATTTTTATCACAGTTGTGCTTAGAAGCCACTCCCAAATTCCTGGTTTTGTTCTGCACACCTAGTAAATAACAGCACCTTTCCAAAAAACAAATGTCCCAGGTAATCCGGATGAAGCAGGTCACCACTGCAGCGTTTTGCATCTTTCTTGCAGTCTAGTCCATGTAACTGACTTCTCACATCAAGTCCTGGCCACACTGAAATCAGCAGGAACTTTGCCACAGGCATCAGCTGGACAACGATTTCATCTCTAATGTACTGAGTGTGATCCAGGGTAGTTAATGACACTTGGGTTTCATCTTCGTTCAGAGGGGCTGAATTTATTTATGTATTTGTTTATTTATTTTGGGTTTTGCTAATGAACAGGTGGCCTCTGATTCCTGACTCCTCTTTGTAATGAAGCCATTTGCAAATACGCTGCAGAATTGTTTACTAAACACAGTTTACCAAGCTTTTGGAATAAAAACTACTTAAGATGTCCAAGTGCTGTGGCTAGTGATGTGCCTCATATGATCTGTTTTTCAGTAATGGATTATAATTCCAAACACGACACTACTTATTCCACTCTGTGGAGTCTAATTAACTGTCAGAAATGCATTGTTGAAGGAATGATGGATTATACCAAGGAAAACGTTAATGAAGCTCATTCCAGGCAGCCCACGTGAAGACCACAGCTGATGTCACTGGCTGCATGGAGAGTCCATTCCTTTTGGTTTCCAAAGCCTCAAGCAGGGAGAACCTCAACTGCCTGTCAATCCCACCCAATTAAGAGCCCATTAGACGCACCCTTTTCTTTCACTGTCATGATCAAGGTGATTTTTGTCTTTGCAAGTAGCTAGCTTTACCGCAGAAACAGAGACTGTGGAAAGTGAGCAATGACTATCTAATAGTCACAGTATGACTTTATTATTCCTGACCTGACAGTGCTGCCTACTAGCAGAGCAGGTGTAAAGTGGCCAGGGTGAGAGAATAAACTATGCTTGGCAATACACACTTCCTAGAGGGTCAGCACCTGCCTCCTTTTGCAAAGCTGGGGACAGCTGAAAAATCTGAGCTGTGAAGAACAAACAGAGCATTTGTCTTTTCATGCTACCGTGTGTATCCTCCCACCTCAGGTGAATGATATCGCACACAGTGACATCCAGCTCTGAAATTGTCATTCTGATCTAAGGCATGTGTCTTCTCCTCCTGACCATGGCTTGAAGACAGCCGCCTCCAGTCTGGGAGCAGTAGGCTGACGCTGGTGTCTCCTTCCTGTCTGTGTGCAAAAATCTTGCAGGATCAGCTTTTCTGTGCCTCTCTTCCTACTGCACCATCCCCAGTAGAAACAGTACAGACCTGGTAGTGGCCTGCTGTGCTTCCTCACACAAATTGGGAAGGTATTTGTTTTGAGATCATACTGGAGAACAGTCTTCCCACTGGTGAGAGCTCCAGTTTCCCAGACGGCCTGCAATGCCTGACCCTCTCAGCAAGGAACTGCTGGAAGCAGGGCAGAGAGCATCCATTCAACACTCACCACAACTTGTCTCCTGCTGGCCAAGGCTGTGCCATCTGCTGAAGAGAGAAGAGCATTTCTCTCCAGCCACTCTCCAGCCTTCGGGTGCCAGTTCAAAGGCAACAGCAGTAAATGTGACAGCATGTAATTAAGTGGGAATGGATACTCGTGTGAACCCAGCAGACAGGGGTGAACATAAAATGCTGGCTGAATTCTTCTCACCTCATCCTGAGCAGATGGCACCAGATTAGCCCCTTTTTTTTTTTTTTTTTTTTTTTGTAACCTTTTAAATAATGAAGTAGCAACCTGGCTAAAGTAGCCCCATCTGCATCATATAATCCTAATCTTCCTCAGGGTTAAGTGCAGGTTATCTCACCGCGGGCTGAGGTAAGAGCATGGTCACTGGCACACAAATTGCATGGCTGGAAATCGATTCTCTTAAGTGACTTCATTTCCACCCATGTTAAATCTGGGATTAGAAATGCTCCCTTCTAGCTGAAGACCTTTGACTAGAAAACTAAACTAGTGGATGTTCCACTGCTGCCTTTTTTTTTACCATTAGCAGTTCTTTCCCCACTCACCAAATCTGCAACAGGCTGGAAGAACAAGAAAGAGCCTTATTCTAAATTTAGCTGAAATCACATTTGCCTGATCTCGGAGCTGGCCCTAGGCTTGTAAGAGGTTGGGTCAGAGAGCTGGTTGTGGACTGTTCTCTGTTTCTACTCAATGGCTTGTCCAACTACTTGATTTATTATAGTGGGATGCCCTGGGGATTGAGTCTAGGACTTGAGCCTTCCAGTTCCTCCTTCCAGTCTCTACAGGACCAGCCTGTGAAAGGCTGTGGGTACCAAGATAAGAAGGGGCTTCAGGGTGATGCAGTAAAGTCTGAATAAAACTAGTGGGATTAAATAAAGCACAGAGAGGTTTACACTATCAGGAATTATATCCTATTAGACTACAGGATAATCCCAAGAGAGGTGGCAGAATGTGGCAGACAGTTTAAACCAAGTTGCTTATACCAGCTTGTGAATACTGAAAGATAAAAGGCAGCAGATAAATTAATTAAAAATTCATGGTTCAGACATGCCTTGATATGCCTCTTACTGTCCCCAGAATTCATGAGGAGAGAGAACAGTACAAAGCGAATGGAGTAGCACAAGGGCAAGGCTCCTAGCATTTTTTTTGGCATCTGATTATGTCAGTTAATTTAAGCCAAAGACACTGCGACACAAAAAACATTCCAGCAAACAAAAGTCTTATCTGAACAAGTCATTTTTCACTTTTTTTATGACTGCATTTATCAGACAATCTCTGAAATAAAGTTCACCTCACTTATATCTCATCATGAAGACTCAGTGTCTGCTGAAATGAAAGCAATTAATTGAGGTCTTTGTTACAGAGAGTCGCATTACTTTCTCTCATGCATCGTTGAGTTAATTATTTAATGATATATAAATCCTAACGGTTCAAAAGGTCTGGGGCTGTGCTGGAACTACATCGCAAAGCTGTCTTTCATCTATCCTTTCTCACAGAAGAGCAACTTCCGCTTTCTTGTGAAGAAGTAGCTATCTCTTTGAAATATTGTTGTGGCAGCCATCAAAAGGTGCGATATGAAATGTTTATTCACACACAGATACCAGATATTAAACGAAATGAAACATATGTGATTGCCTGTTTGTTTGTTATTCCCCTGTTAAACCCTAAAGACATGTTCCTATCACTCTCTCTCGTTGGATTAGCTGTTGAATAGTATGCGTCTGTTTGATGTAGTGTGTTAGTTTCATTAGATAATATTTCTCATTAAGGAAATATCACAAATTAATTAATTTGTAAAAAGACTGAACATTTTGTTAATAATGCTTTGGATTTATTTGGTACCTTTTATGTAAGAATCTCGGACTGCTCTGCAGAACTGAATTAATTAATGATGAAGTTGCATTTTCTATCATACAAGTGTGATCTTGGCACCTTTGGGACTACAGCTTTTTGTTTGTCCTTTAAACAGGGTATTTGGACCCATCCCTGGCAGATGCTGTGTACCGTCATCACTGAGTGATGCAGGAACTCACTGGCCCTTTCACGGCCTTGGGCACGCCATGTTTTCATCTCAGTGTAAGTGTACTGACCCTTGTCTTGCAGAATCTTTCTAGGGACACTTTCTGAGCCATTTTTCTGGGTTCTTTCACTGCCCAGAAATGTCTTCTTTTTGTGAATAGCTAGACCACAGGGAGGGTATGGTTTCTGCTAACGTCCCTACCTGTTCAAGTGATGCAAGACTGCTGAGAAAGTGGACTGGAAAGAGTTGAAGTCCTAGCTCCCAAAGTAATAGTAAGTGCCCAGTATTCAGAATTGCCACATCACCTCTATATCCTTGGTCTGAATGCTGCTGTGTGAGTACTTTCCCCTTCTGTCCCTAGGTATGAAAGGTTCCTTGTGAACAGTTTGGTTTGGACATTTAGCCTGTGTTATGTTATGCTTTGCTAAGTGTGTGAACAAGATCTGCAGACAAACTGAGCCCACAGGCTGAGATTAGGCTTGACTTTGCTTCCAGTGGCAGGGAGATGCTCTGAGCTTGGAGTCTCATATCCTGCTGCCAAAAAAAGTGAAAGAGCACACATGGCCAGTATGAGTTTCCCTGAGATAATTTTCTTTCAGCTGACACTGCCTTCTTCTTATTTGTAGCCATTTTGTGAATGGGATTGAATGCCTCTATTTCACAAAAAAGAAATGGCTGTTTCTCAAACCCTTACTCCAAAGGCTAGAAACAATCATTCTTCATTGTAGACCAACCTTTATAATGTGTAAATTATCTTGTGTCCATTACAATCAGTTAAAAATCTAGCGTAGATACATCCACTGTGGCTGGGGAAATTCGAACACATTTGCAAACATCCCTTGTCTGCAATGGAAACAATAGGCTGAGCACAGCTGCCTGGAAACAGCTCAGCCACCAGTGAACAGCTGCAGCTTTTGCAATGCCTGCTTTTCTGAGAGATGACATCTGTGAAGGTACTGTGGCAGGGCATCCAGACAGTTTTATGTGAGGAGAATACTCTCTACGTTGAAATGGTGCATAAAAGCCCAGGCATCTTTAGGAGCTGCTCTGGACCTTTACCAAAGAGTTAAAGGTGTTCTGGAGATCTGTTGAGGCCATGTTCTTCTGTCTTACATGATCTTGGTAGCTCATCTGTTTTGGAGCTGCAGAAGCAATTTAATACACAGGTTGCGTGCAATGGAAATTGAAGATGAGATGGGAAATCAGCCAAAGAAAACAGCCAAAGTTTCAATATGAAAACCACACGGAATTTCAAATGCCCACCAGAGCAGGATTTTTTCTAGTGCCAAGAACGTGTGCTAACATGGGGGTAAAATAGATAAGAGAAATGGGGCTTGGAAGAGGCTGGCCCTGATTGCCTGATTGTCTTCTGACTTGTGTCAACCCCTATGCTGGAGTACAGATATTGCTCTGAGAAGGGTAACTCCAGCCACACGACGTTAGTGTGTCAGGGAGTCAAGCTCCTTCTCCTGGAGTGCAGGGCTCCTCGGTTCACCAACGTTTTTGCAGTGCCTTTTAGTAAAGAGCTGTCACAGCCTAGGGGGGAGCTCTGAAAAGCCTTCTATTTAGGGGACGTTCTGCACGCACGTCAGCTGGCATTTCTGTTCCCTTTGCTAACCATGCTGCAGGGGCCCTCCACATGAAAACAGGAGCTGCTTTTCTCCAGTGTCCATAATTTCTGCAACATCTACTCCGTCCTCCCTTCCCTACCCTATCTGAAATGAGGGCTTTCCGCAGCAGTTGAAATCACAAAGTACTGAAGAAGGGTCTGAGTTGTCTGAAGTGTCTCACTCAGGTCAAAACTAGGAAGAGGCAGCGAGAATCCAGGAAGAAGTCATTCTAGGTCATTTGTACCTACCTGAAAATGACAAAACACACAGGTATGCCTGCACAAATTAATGGGAAAAAAAAGAAAAAAATCCTTCATGGCCTGTGAAAGACAAAGATGCCACCTGTGAATCAAAAATCTTTTGAAATGCCCAACTCGGGAGGCTGTGATATTGTGTTGGGGAGAGGTATGCTTGCCCTCTGGTTACGCTTTTTCCTTCACATTTGGTTTTACCCACTCTGAGAGACAGTATCTTTGGCAAGCTGGAGTTTTAGTGAGATTTGGTAAGGCTCTGCAGACAAATTGAACCCTCCTCCTTCTTCCACCGAAGATGCTAGCAAATCTCTCCCAGTCTTCAACAGAAGTATCATGCTTTAACTCTTGCTCAGAAAACTGCGAGGCAGTGATTGCCACACCACGACTGATTTTACAATAGAACATTTTCCAGGGCATGTTTTTTAATAAAAATACTTTCCCAAGGACTCCTGCTACTAAAGAGATCAAAGAAAAAGCTTAGCTGGTACAAAGGCAGTTGAAGGCATACATATCAAAATGAATATGAACAGAAATTAGCAAAGAGAGTGAGGACTACTCTGAAGATAATTCATATGCCTGATATAACAAGAGCTGTGCAGTTTTATTAATTATTCCTAAAGCAGTTTTTAGGAAATACCCTTTTTTACCTACTTGCTTTCTGATTTCTTGTTTCAGCCACAGCTAACAGGTTCTCTTCGGTTTCCTTTCCTCAGGGAAGGGGCTGTAATTGAAAGAAAGAGGAGAATGAATTAAATAGATCCACTTTGAAAGTGAATTGTAGCTTTTCAGGTTTCCCAAACTCATAACAAGCTGCCCATGAGATAAAGCTTTTGCATCTGTGGGAGAGAAACAACTGGATGGCCAGGCCAGGAGAACCACTTCCAATACATTTCAGCCACACTTTCTAAATTAAGTGTCTTAAATTAGATTCTGTCAGGCAGTTTCTGGGTGTTAATTAAATACTGGCTGATTATGGAAAACATATTTATGGGGATACTAGACCTGCTGATGCCTCTAGGAGTATTTTATAACACATCCTACTTAGAAATAATTTTTTTTGCATTGATTTTTCTGTAGTCTTTTTTCACTTATTTTAAGAGTATTATCATGAAAAGAAATATATTTCTTTCTTAAAAGTTTTCCTGCTGTAACTTCTAAATTCTCTGCTTCTTAGTGGATGAGTAGGAGACTGCAGGCAATAAATCATAAACTCAAGTTAGAAATATTTAGACTGTGGGAAATGTAGCAATTTCAATTTAAAAAGAGACATATGAACATTTTCTTCTGATTTGTGGGGCTACACACACATTTTGCTATGAACAACCATATTTTTATTGTAAGTGTCAGCAAGTTAATAGTTAAAAGCTGACAGAGGGGATTAGAGATTCAGTGGCTTAAAATATTTGCAAAACCTCTTTGTGGCTTCCCTGCAGGAAAAGTGTTCACATAAATGCAACAAGTGTGTGTGGAACTCTGGCAATTTATCTTAAGAATATAGCTCCTGTGATTGTCACTGTGATGTTTCACTGTCAGTAAACAGCTGAGATAACTAGCTCTTCTTTTGAAGTTTCTGCATAATTTCTGTCTGTCTGTGGGTAGAGGGGCAGCATCTGCATGACTGTGATTTTACAGAGGGCTCCTGGCTTTGCATTGTGCTGAACTAGTGACGCTGCTCGTGCTGGACCAGTATGTGAGATCCTTGCATAATTCAGCCCTAAGGAGTCTGTCTAAATAACACAGTGTAATATACCATACAAAGGACCTCCATATTTGACTCATACATAGGAAGTCCAACATAGCACCAACATTTTTCTTGAAACTATTAAAACTGAGATTAGGAACACACTCCGAAAGAACAGGAATGGCAAACAAATATGACCGAAGCTCAAATAGATCAAATACAACTCTTTTAGGCTGGCATTTGCCCAAGAAAGCCAGATGAACAACTTTACTTTGCAAAAAGCATCAAAGGTCATCAGAGACACGGTTTAATGTTGCATCAAAGGAAGTGTGACCTCTTCTGTAAGTACAGGTTCCTTGAACATCACGTTGCACTGCAGGTGGCCTGGTTCTGGGTCCGGATGAGCAATGCAACCGGCTGAATCACAGAGACAACTTAATATATCATCATTTGGCTTTTATTTAATACACAATAACATTGTCTCTAAGCCTAAATTAATTGCACAGTAGTACATATGAGTCACTTAATTGTAATTGTTATTACCTTAATTTCTACAATTACAGTGGATAAACAACTGTACTTCATTTTTCAAGTGATGTGGCTTACATTTATAGCATGTTTTCTTTCTACCTTGTGCATTTCTCATAGCAATTCTCTAGAAAACTTACATAATGTAAATCCTCCCTAGCAGAGGATTCTGAAGCATTGTAACATGTTGTGTTAAGAACTTACCCTGGGACATGGTGACTGATTAACACCAACCTGCCCTACTAGGCAACAACTCCAGCTAGTAGCTGAGCAACCAGTGTCAATAGCTTACACTCGCTTCTCTTCTTTTAGTGGCTGTATCCCACAGAGAGATTTATAAATCCATTGTGCTGTCAGATTTATAGCTTTTCCAGACATTGTCCCCTTTTTTGCTTTGAATGGTAAATATATATTTTGTAGATCTCCTGGGTTCTGTTCTAGTAGATGGTTGAGCCAGGAGTGGTGTTTCCTTGTGACTGAATGGGACAATGCCTTTCCAGCAGCAGAGCTCTAGAGATGCATCACAGCTGCTGCACACATGCAGATCTATAAGAGGAGAATTCACTAATAACTTTAATTCCTGTACTCTCCCTTCAAGCTACTATCCCTTTAATTACAGGCCTGTAACATTTTTCAGTAGTTCTCACTTCCCAGCAAATAGTTTGGCTAATAGTAACTGTATTGATGGACCCACCTACCAGAGCAGAGAAAGAACCAGAGCTCATAGATTTAAAATGAATGGAGTGTTTACCTGTACATCATTTTAATGGATGGTGAAATTCATTCTCATGATAGACCCATAAATGTCACTTTCTGTCTGCCACAGCAAAATACTTGTGTAACAAATGGCATGCTGCATTAATACCCAACAAGAGGACGTTCAAAGCAGCTTGACTTGCATTACACACGCTAATAAAGGCTCAACCTGGGATTTTTATTCATTCTGTTGGCTCAGGGAGCAGCAGAAACACATGGGTGGAGGTACAGCAACAAGGAAGATGAATGATATGAAGACAAATAAACCAGCCTGCCTTCCCAGAAATGATATCTCTTTGTTGAGCTTGGGTTTATTCCAGATGCTCTGGTAGAAACAATTCTTTTTTTTTTTACCTGTAGCTCCTTCTTCAATTTATACACAACCCACTGTCAGTTTGCTCACCTAGCCTGTGCTCCAAGAAAACTCTGAGACTGATTAGTTTCTTACATTCATCAGTGGAAACAGGCAGTCACATCTCTGAAATCCCAGTGTCCAGGGAGGCGATGAAATGAAAGCCCTCAGACTGACACAGGTGTGCATGAAAGAAGAAACATAGCCCTTTGTTTCTTTACATCCTGATTTGCCACAGTCTTTTAGGACTGAAGCACTGTCTCTGTGCATGTCTGCAAAGTACTTTGGACACTGTGGGCAGTATGCAGACAGTAAGCATCAAAACATATTCAGCCTTCCTTTTGTTTTCCAGTGTGTCTGTGTATTTTCTACCCAGGAAAACCTTTTCTCAGGTTCCCTTTACTGGGTTCCCCTGAATTGTGGAGTGGTACAGATACGAAAGCAGCAATACTGCTCATCAGTCTCTCCTAGGCTCAGGGGCTGGCGTGCAATGTAGCAAACAGCACCACTGTTGCTCAGTAGGGAAAGGATCACGATCACCATACCAGTACGCAGCTCTGTTTCTGTCCTATTGCTTTTAAAAAAATGCTGTTTGTCTGCCTCACAAATCCATGCTGATGTCTTGAGAGAGGCCTGTAGAATTTCAGAAGGATGAAACCAAAAGAATTCTTTAGAATTAAAAAGGGTTCTTAAGCAGTAACTCAAAAACTATGTAGTTCTATAGAGATTAGGTCCTTTCTATAACTGTAAATCATCCACTAGACTTTAATAGAAAATAATGTCTCGTATAAGGGATTGTAAAAGTAGGTTCAAAATGTAGAGAAAAATAGTCTCTCTCTCTCTATTAAGTTTCCCATAAGCAGCTGTCTTCTTGGTATTTTTGATGTACTTATCACTCTATGATGGAAAGGGCTGGATGTTTCATGAGCTATAAACAGTCCCGCCACCACTTTGTGTTTGAGGCTTTTCCTAAGAAAGACGTCCTGTGAAAGCTTTCTTGAATCAGCCCTTTATTGTTCAAGAAAGGTTTTCATTGAAGATGCCTACCTAAAGAGAACACTCACTCTTTGTGCCACCCAGCCTTTCCCTGGCAAGGTAGGTGATAAATTGGGAATGGGGATGGATTAGGTCGGTGCCCAATCTAATTGTGAGTGCCAAACTAATCAAAGTGCGATGCTTTTATTTTACTCAGTAACAGGAAAGAAGTTGTTTAGCAGGACTAGAGTGACTGAGCTGAATCATTTAGTTCATAGAAAGCTCCCCCCTCCCATACCCAGCCAATTTTTTGTTATACCTTTCGTTTCTTCTTTCCTCACTTCAGCTTACTTTCAACTTCCTTGTATCTAAACTTGGAAAGGGTAGGCCTCCTGCTATTAAAAAATGCTGCAGCTCAGTTTCCAAGACCTGCTCAGCTCTGTCAATCAATCTAAATGGTTAACTGGGCCTGGATGGAGTATTTCCTAATTAGAGTTTTCTGTGTTAGAGGAATGTTCGTTAATTTGCATCTTCCAATATAAATATCCCCTGGATACCAGTGCTCAAAGCTACAAACCCTTTCACAAGAAGAAGCTGGTAGGGACAGAGCTTGTGTAATGCAGAATAGTTTTCCCCTGCTTGCCAGTTCCCATGATCAATGGCCATTTTCCTCAGCCTTGGCTACAGCTCAGATGGTCCCGACGCATCCAAAAGGGCAGTGTTGCTCAGTATCTGGATGGAATCATATCTTAGGTCTCCATCAGAAAGCCAAGAGCATCTGTTAATCTCTTGAGCACTACTGTTGGATCAGGATATATGGCAATTGACAGGCCCTCAGCAGAGATGCGATCTGAAGCGTTCATCTGCTGCTGCTACTTTCTCTTGCTGAGCTGTTGTGCGAATATGTTTAAGGCAAATACCCTTGCTCCACTCTGATGGCCTCTCTAGCTTTTTATGTGAGGAGAGTGGTAATTCCGTAGTGGTATTTCAAGAGAGCTGGTTCTTTGTATTTAAGAGCTTTGAATTGTGAAGAGAAAGGGAAAATATAATCTTCTTACATTATCATTAAAGGCATCAACTAATCCTGCTGCAAAAGGTGTGATTTGCTGATCGGAAGGAAAAAATTTCTGCTGCATGGGAATACATATTGCCAGCTAATGAATACTTCTTCCCTAGTTCCTCAAATGCTTATCTGTGTCTGATAAATTCCATATCCCTGCCTAGTTAATACAGAATCCCCACATAGCAAATGCTATATCTCTTTCTCTAAATATTTTCTTTTTTTCACTGCTGTGTAAATTCAGCCTGCATAAAAACAACAAACTAATGATGCTGGGATATAAATGTGCTGCAGATCAGGCAAGAGGTGGCATAGTCAGGTGGGCTAATCATCACACTGTCAAGGGTCACACACTCAGTTTTTAATTTTGCTGCTGACTTGATGTGCTGCCTTAGGCAAATCACTTCACCTCTTTCTGCTTCATGTTATACCCATAGGGAAAATAAATATCGGTATATCCAGCTTTGCCCCACTCCTTTTAAAAACAGAAAAGGAGAAAACATCTGTGAAGAAGCATCTAGGCATTTAGGTAGTTGTGTGACAGTGATCTCTATCTGCCCTCTTGTCCATGGCAGGATGAGGGAAAGCCAAACTATTGATTCCTTGTTTTTGCAGAGAGACACCCCAGCAAGTGAGCCATGAGATGGGACTCAGTTGTGCGAACTCCCCAAAGAGGAAGAGGGATATGAGCAAGGTTAGTGAGCTTCTGGGCAAGAGGATTTATGGTGGAAAGAGGTGCCAGTTTGCTGACAGTACATTTTTTTCCCCCATGATATGTTTTGCTACTATTACAGGTGCAAATTGGCTATATTTACCTTGCTGCTGTGTGTTTACAACAGTTCCATCTATAGACATGCAGCAAATTGGCTCTGCTGATAACATATGCTGCTTCCCTTTCCTAATGTCCCAGGTCTTTGTACAGAGATCAACCATTCTCGGGGCCTTGAGCTCTCAGTTCTGCAGTGGCTTCAAAAAAGTGTTCCATGGTTTGGATGGACTTTGCATAAGGAAAAATCTGAGCTAAAATGTTGGGAGATGGCTAAAATGGTATTAATAGAAATGGAGTTTCAGGTTTGGTGCAGGTTGTGCAGAAATGTGAGTCAAAGCCAAGAATGCCTGTAGAGGTGTGTGGGCTGGGGACAATAACAGAGAATTTCGTTCCAGGGAAAGGAGGTTTCACAAGTAGAAAGTACATACAAGCAAGATGAATGCAAAGGGGCTATCGCTTAGAAGGCTGGAGGAGTTGAAGCATCTAATATGCGAATGAGAAATATTATATTAAGAAGCCTAAGGCGCATAGGGAACAGCAGTTCTGCAACAACAGCTAGAAGAACTGTCTTGGACACGTGGGTTAACCATCACCAAATGCAAAGATACAACCGGCTTCTGACATTGCTGTCAGCAGACTTGAGGTTTGCAGCCAGCTGGCAGCAGAGGGTAAGTCTCTTATTTTAACATTTATTTTGTGCCAGTGTTTTGCAGTGCATCTGAGTGATTGCAGCACTATTCGAAAATGAACAAAATTATTTTGGATTTCCCATTTCTTATCTTTTTTTTTTTTTCCTTAATGACTTGCTTTTAGTTAATGAAACATCCTGCTTCTTAGGAAAGAAAAGAATAGACCATGATTTCCAGCCAAATGTGTATGTGTTTGCCAGTGCCTGTCAGCATAATACCCCATTAAAGTTTGTGCATGGATCTGGGCGCAGGGAGCTGATTGCAGGATCAGGACCTGAGACTCTTCACTTGTCTAGCCTTTTTCATGCGTGATCTGGAATTTGAATTTAGGGTTACTTGTTGGCCTTTTATCAAGATGTGTGACAGTGTTGCTACTGTCAGTAACCTGGGTGGACATGCCAGGAACTGAACTAGGAACACACAGGGAGGAAATGAAACTTTCTGTAGCTTGGACTCCACACCTCCATCTTCTGTGGGTTGGACACAGATGACTTGTAAAATCCTGATTGAAAAGTGGGTAACAGTTGTGATTAAAAAGGAAAGCATCCATTGTTATCTTTTGTGGGTTTTTTAAAAGCTTTTTTATTCCATACGTGGGGAGAAAAAGAGGAAGGATGCCTTTGAATAGCAACTGTGTCTTGGAAACATTTTTAAGATCCCTTTAAATATAAGCTACAGCATATTTCTAGACAGCATGAACTGCTATTATATGAAAAATGTAGCAGTGGTGTTTTATGAAGGGGAAACATTTTTAATGCAAGAGTAGTGCTATTTTAGAATGAGTTGCTTTTATGAAATGGATGAAGTGGTTTTATTAAAAAAGAGCATTTGGGAGGGACAAGTGTGGCTGTATTTCTGTCCCACAGTATAAGGCAAATCCCCCACCCCCTTTTTTGCATTTTTCCCCCACCCCCTTTTTTGAAAAGCAGGGGCTAGGCTCTGATCATTTGGGTTTTCTGTGGAGACAGTTTAGGCTCTGTCTGCACACAAAAATGCTCTGCAGTTTTATGTGAAGGATGTGGTAGTAGCTGTTGACAACGGTAAGGTGTTTCTTTGGCCCAAATATAGTCTGACCTTGTGGAAAACTGTGCTTAGGCAAAGTTTACATTCAGGATAATTGTAAATTCTTCCTCTTCTCCTCTGCTGTGTAGAAACTGCTGTGATAGCAAGTACCCAGTACTCCAGGGTAAGGAGGGGAGCAATCAAATATCAAAGTATTGCCACCAAGTTCAGGGTGCACCTCCCTCTCTGGGAACCACTCTGCGTCACCATTGCTAGGATCATTACCAGGTCTTTGGTTCTGGTAGCAAAAGGCTTTGCATCAGCCCTGAAGGGGGAAGTGGGCCTTGCAATGGCGCAGATTTTGAGCCATGGAAGTGGATATCATTGCTGATAGTTATCTGGCGATGAAGCCAGCACTGCATTCCTCCTGCAAGAGCAATGAGACCGGATGCTTTTAATTCAGGCATGGTAACGTGCTATTCTTGCTATTGCACAGAAAGAGAAAGCTGCATAGCAGGTGGTTGGTGCAGTTAAGGTGGTTGGCTAAGGGTCCCAGTCTTAGCCACAGGCTTGTCCTTCCTGCCAAAGGTGCGCTTCTGCTTGAGGAAAGGAAAGCATCACCCCCGCTTGGCCTTCAGCAGGCATGCCAGCTTAGTACATCTCCACAAGAGGATTGGAAACATAAACACTGTGTAATTCGGTTAAGTGGGAAGAGAAGGCAAACTCATCATAATAGCTCAAAATAAGAAACCCAAAACCAACAACCACCCCGAAAACAACAAATAACAGCTGCTTTTTGCAGGAGCAGCGACGGCCAATTTTCCTTCTCATAAAAGAGAGCAATGATGTGTATCTCTCTGAGCGTGCTGCAGCTGCAGCCATCTCTCTGAGCACAGCTCTAACCAAGTTTCCGGAACAATATGATAGATTGTGTCTGCATAATCAGAAGAATGCAGGATCCTAACTGAGCCAAACTGCTAACAGGCAATAAAGCCAGGGCACTGACACGCTCACCCTATGAAGCACCTAATCGGTTACCTTTATATTTATACAAGTGCACTGCTTATGGATATATTTTTGGTTGAGTATAATGCATTTGTGCACTCTTTGAGTGATGGGGTTGGAATTGTTGGAACAAAAGTTAGGAGAATGTATACTACTTCTCTCCTGTCTCCTGTTGCCTGAGAGCACTCCACTGTTCCCAGCTACATTGCAGTCACTTGAGACCAGCTTGCCGAACTGTGATTCATAATACTGGGTTCTCATCTGCATCACCTGTGCGGTTTGTTTTCTCATTAAAAACTCTTGTTCCTGGAATCACATTATTTTCCCAGAATCTCAGCGTGCTGCTTTCTCTCCCCCACCCCTTGTCCCCCGTAGCGAGCATCACATCTTCATGGTTGTGGGCAGAGGGAAAAAGCTTGGGAATGCACACTCCAAAGATCAAAAAAAGTAAAATGTCAGGAAACTTTTTTTTTTAAGTGCACTTCGTTGCATGAAGTTGTGAGTGTAGAAATAACTATGTAGCTGTTGTACAGAACTGTGATGCAGATCCATGCTTACTGGAAATGATCTTGAAGACAGACTGTGGGTGGCACAGGACCAAAGACAGATTTAAACTTTGTTTTCAGAGGTGAAATTGCTCCTTTCCTAAAGTACTATTTTGGCTCATCTTAGGGTATGTAGTGACTTGGTATATGTCTGACGGAGATGTTGCCAGAGAGGTAATGCTTTACCAGTCCTATGACTGACCTCAGATGTTATTTCCATGGTTCTGTTATTCATCCTAGGAAATTTCTGTTATTGAGCAGAGAAAGAAACCATCAGTCCTGTCACATCATCATCCAACAATACAGTCCACATAGGAACTCAGTCTCCCTAATCATTTCGGTTTGCAGCAGCCAGTACTGCTGCAGTCAGTGTGTGCAAGGGGCCTGGGCTGTCAGAAAGCACCTGTCTGCGATGAGCCCAGCAACATGTGCCAGGGCAGTGTTACACACATCCCCTAAACACTGTACATGTGTCTACAACACCACAATTGGCTGGAACTGGACCCTCTGGAAAACCCACGTCTGGCAGTTCCCTGACAAGGAGTGCAGGAGAGAAAGGACACTCAGGCGCCCAAGGAAATAACTGCTGAATATACATGATCTCTCCTGACCTGAACAGCTGTGTGTTGTTGCTGCAGTCATATTGCTGGTATTTCTCCCCGTCCCAGTGTCTCACTGTTTCATCAGACATTGCAAGAGTCATGAAGTATCTTTTTTCCCTCCACAAATCTTCAGTTTCTGGCACTGCACAAGTATATGAATACCTCAGCTTTCCATTCAAATTCAGACCATAAATAGTTAGGTAGATCAACTGGTTGCAGATAGAGTGTGCTTCAGGTTAAGTTTCTATAATTGCTGGAGTTGAAAGGCAAAGGAAAAAAACCTCCTAGTGTTTGTTTTGTCTTTAATCATGCCTTTACAAAGTCAGTTTTGTGACTCCCTGGGGTTTAGCTGGATATTTTTGCATATCTAAAAGAGGCGGTGTTGCCTTCCCCCTTCCCTCTCCATTATTTGTCTATTCCTTTGTGTCAGGTCCAGCTTAAGTTGTGAGCATTCTCTGGACTGTGGTGATAATTATATTTATTCCTCGGAGATGGTTTTCATTGGGTTTGCAAACAAGACAGAGCCTCTGAGATCCTGCTGGTTTTGGCCCTCTGATAGCTTTTGAACCATTTGCAAATTTCAAATAGATTTCTCCAGAACGTGTCAGTCTCAAAGCGAACTCAAAGAGAATGTTATTTTTATTACCTAAAGAGACTGGCAGAATCCTATATTTCTATAGGCTTCGTAAACATAGGTGGCCAGAGAAAAGACTCTGTTAATCCCACTACTGGGGGCTGCACTCTAAGGTCACCCTTACTAGAAATCAGGATCTGTGTCAGAGACATTGCAAATGTCCAAAGAACAGGAAAAGCTGCTTTGTGAGCATGCATCTCGCTAAAAAAAAAGTGCCTAAACCTCAATCCATTTCCATAGGAAATTCAGAGTTCTCTGGTTCCGCTGCTTACAGAGTGACCTGAGTGTTAATAGGCTTATATATTTAGCTTATACCTTTATATGGTGTTCCTTTCACTGTTTAAGCAATATAACAGACATCTATCACATTATTTGTTTTCCCCACCCTAAGAAAGGAGTATCTGAGGACTGGAAAGTAGTATAAATTTTGCTGTGTTTCAGATAGAGACGGCAATGTCGGAGAAACACACCTTGTGTATGCCATTTTGGAAAGTGCTGAACACTCTGATCACTTCCCTTCCTGGAGGCAGAGATGCTACTTGGGTGCATGATTCAAGTTAACTTAATGACTTAGTCTCTTTTACATCTAAATGAGCTGGTACAGCATACCCTCTGGGATTAGCACAGATGACCTCATGTCTGGAAGAGCACAGTGTACCCTGTTCGTCTGCTTCCGGCAGGAACAAATGCACTTTCTGGATGTTTTGAGATTTGATTTTCAGTTGTGCTCTGACTGAGCATCTTCATTTAAGAAAAAGATGTGCAGAGCCTTATATGTCCAGTTTTCAAGGGATCAGGAGAATCCCAGTTTCCTGCATGAGAAAAAGGTAGGCTCTGGGTATAGAACAATTAAATTTAAATAGTCTGTTCCTCTTAAATGTGCATTTAAACCAATGAGAAACCTCTCTGAAAAATGCTGGAATCTCGTTTAATCAGCTATCTCCTTCACTGCATTTCAGTAAACTCTGAGGGTAGACAAAAGGCCTCTTGCGGTGTGAGTTGGGAAGGGACCTGCACCCTTCCCCCCGCTAGCCTTGCAACACAAGGACAGTCATTGCTCTTCTCTGTCAAAAGCTCTAATTCCTAATTTAGGAGGTAATTCTAGTGCAAATTAGTGCGCCTTGCAGATAGAATTAGAGTCTGTGTGATGATTTGGAAAATACAATCAATTTACTCCTATTGTTTGTACATGTCAGATCTCTCCAATAATGAAGAATTTACTCCTTGTGCATGAATACAAACAATGAGCTATTAGCCATGCGAGATGAGAGAGCCTGTCAGAAACAACAATCCCAAGATGCGATGTGCTACATTTGAACATCAGTGAGGATATGCCCAGCTCTGTGCAGTAGGTCTTGGTGCAGCAAATCCTGCCATGTGCAGAGGCTGCAGGATTGAAGTGCTGAGTGTATGAGTAGGGTGACTCCTAGTTAGGGCATGAAAACCTACTCCCCTGTCCAAAATGATGTGGGAGGAGGGTAAAGGGAAGGCTCTCAATCCTGCTGCTACAGCAGGGGAAGAGAATCCAATGCTGGGTTCTGGCTGGCACTGCCTCTGAAAGGGGGATTGTCTCTTACCCCTGCCGCTGAGCTCTGCTCTCGCAACATGGCTGGACTGGCCCTGTTACCCAGCCATGGGCTTCTCCGCAGCTCCTGTGCTCCCCAAAGACTTGCTCTGCCTCTGGAGCTTGTAAAGAGTGCCACTGTGCAACATCTTTTGAAGTCCCATTTGGGACTTTGCTGATGCAACCGTTATTAATAGTGTAGGTGTGGTTTCTCTGTTGGAGTAATACATTTTTGGAGATTTTGCCCTGTGTGGAAGACAGACAGGATCTTCAGCTGGTTCAAAGAGCTATGGATTATTTGTCAATATGGTGATTTACATCAGCAGAGAGTGTGTCCCCGGTGCTCCTACCTCTTTTAGAGCTCTTACAGACTATCCCTTTGTTCCACATCCATCCAGGGCTCATTAGAGGGTAAATGGAGAGTGTCTGTTGATCTAATCCTTACTTTCTGATCTTTCCGTGGTCTGATCTAAACAGCTTTTTAGGAAGCAAACAATATGCATATTTCATGAAATTCATTTCAATATCTGTTTAATTGTGAACGCTCTCTGTGAGACTGTGAGATGCTTACTGCTCCTTGTGAATCATCTGAGCTAACAAGCAGGGAAACTGAGAAACTGGTAATGAATTTCTGAGCGCTCAGCCTTCTCCAGTCTCCTGCTCCTCTCCCTCTTCCATCAGAAACTAGCTCTTTTGCCTGGGTCCAGGAGCAACAGTCTGGCAGCCAGACCATCTGGTTTCTTCCCAGCATGGTTTCAGGTCTGATTTTTGGCTTTGGGCAGTTTCTAGCCCCCTTTCTGTCTGATACTTCCCCATGGTTTCTGCACCTCCAGAGTTAGGAGGATAAGTAAGTCATGTAAAACCTCATTCTTGTAATGTTGTACTGAACTGCTTGCTGCCTGCAACCTGGATTATTTGCTGTTGTTTCCAAAAGGGCAGTTTGGCAGGTTGGTTCTTCTTTAAGTCAAATGACAGGGAAAAAAACACATCTGAGGTCTTGATGTCTCTCAGAAGTCCCAGGCAGTTACTGTGCAAACTTCCTGCTATGCTGCTAGCTACATGGTATTTTTTCCTCAGTTTTGGTGATGTGGCAGCTTGTAAAATGTGCTCAGCCTTCCTCCTCTTTAGAGACATGGCCGAGGAATGTTGGCTGCGCCAGAGAAAGGCCGTTCCTAGGAAAAGGTTCCCTTTAATCCCCATGATGCCTACTGGAAAAGGTGACTGCTTTAGCAGGGGCCCATGCTGGCTTCTGGGGCTGGAGGCCAGGATGCGGAGATCACCTCTGTGCTGAATCCAGGTAGGAGATTCTGGTGGCTGTAAATTACTTAGGCATACAGATGTTTAAACATATGTATCCTATCGCTGGGGCCAGCCTTAATGCTGTGGGAAATGTATGAGATGGTAAAACCTACATTATCTGGGATTTAGGATGTTTGCTTTGCAGAACAAGGGATTAGAGAATAGAAAGCTGAAATGACCATCTGTCTGCAGAAAAAGGACCCTGTGAATTCAAATTTCCATGGTAATTTTCCCTAATCTGCTTGGCTTCATTTGATATCCTCTATCAGAGCTGATGTCCTTGTGCCCCAAACAGTAACATAGTTCATTTTCCACACACGGACGTTTTCTTCTACTTATGCCTTTCTACAAGGAGTTGCAAGGTATCTGTAGAAAGCATTTACTTAGCTGTTGCTCTTGGAGTTTCCCATTGTTTGCAGCCCTATGTAATCTTAGTGCTTCCAGCACCTTCTATCTCCAAAGAATGACAGCTGTGAATGTGCACCTGGTTTTCGTATTGCTTCTACATCTAGTATTGAAATGCAATTGCCTCTGGGGTGGAATGACTCATGCTGTTGAACCGTATCACTGCACAATAGTTTAGATCAGGAAGTAAGTAGTAATACTGTGTGCTTATATACTAGTGTTGTCAATTTTTGCAATGTGATTGTGGATCTAATGGTATTTGATGTTCCTCTGTAGAGCCTCGGTTCCTGGAAACATAGGAACCTTGAGCTTTTGTTTTTAAATAAGCTTCTAGGCCTTGTGGCTATAGAGAAGAAATCTCAAAGTGTGTTAAAAGTGTAGCCTACAGATGCACAATCTAGAAAGCTGAAAGCCCCAAGCTTATTAATTTTAAATCTCATTATTTTTAAGAGCAAATTGTATTTTCCTTAAAGTAGCAGAGACATAATACCTGCAAAGAGCCAGCAGATCCTTGGTTCTGTGGTGGAGCTGTGCACTGTAAAATGCAGTTTTGTTATGCTCACCTAACATAACTGGTACAGAGATGCTTAGAGTCTGAATGAAATAAGACTTTTCTTTGTTTTAAAACCTTTCCTTGCTCTCATTCTGTGGTGGATGTAGTTCTGAAGACAGAGATCCTGCCCGTGGGAGGTTGATTCTGGATATCTTCAGCAAGACAAAGAGGTTGCTGAGCACTAATCAGTGCTGGCAAAATGGCTTGCCCCTGTGCTGGTATTGGTATGTGCTCTCCAGAGGCTCACAGGTGCCTTCAGAGTGAAACACACAAAATAGATTGGGGTTCTCACCCTTGTGCAGGCTGTCTTGCAGCATAGGAGCTTGAGATTTTTTTTGCTGTACTGTGTGTTTTCCTTTGTCTTTTCTTTTCTTTCTTTCTTTCCTTTTTTTTTTTTTTAATTTAAGCACAAACCAGCACTGCCACTTAGCATTTCCTTGTTTACAGCAAGGTGAGTCGTATTTACAGTGCTGGGGAATTTGTCAGGAGCTGCATTCTGCTCGTCATCTGTTTCTTCCCCATTTCAGAAAGCAATTAGCAGGCGGAGCATGTGAATAACAAAATGTGCTGGAAGGGGCTGTTCACCCAACTGTGCTGAACGAAATGCTGCCTGTCAGTTGCTGCAAGCGACTGACAGCTCTGACACCAGGGTACAACCCAGGTCCCGTAAACAGAGATGCCCTGGACTAGCAAGTCAGCAGAGGAGAGAAGAAAGAGATCCACGTGAAATAGCAACTGGACATCAGGATCCTTGAGGAGACTGTCTTAGGGCAAATAGTGGCAATTAGGGGCATATAATGTAGAGCTTGGTCCTTCCTCTTTCCATATAAGCTGATGAGTTGCGCATGCAGACTTTTAGCAGTGTCCTGAGCTGTTACTATCTTAGAAAGGAAGAATAGAGGAACAAACTTTGTGCTGACTTCTGCTACTTGAGATGCAGCCTGGGCTGAGGTAGCGTGTGTGACCAGTGTTTTAGCCAGGGGAGAGCTAAAAGATGCAGGACAATGGAGCAGTGTTTCATGGACATTTAAAAAGAAATCATCTACAAATATAAGTTAATATTTTACTTCAGTTGCATGGGACGTTTCACTGCCCTTGGAGTTATTGTGCTGAGTTTGGATGCTGGATTCAATTGGGGAAGTGTGAAGCAGAGGGATTTTAGTCTGCTTTAAGTGCAAATGTCTGTGCAAACTTAAACATGGAGCTGCTACAGACTTTTCCATTATTCATATATTAGATGCCTCGCTCTAAGTATGGACTTGGTTTCTCCAAAACTCAGCCTCTCCACTATATGTGTGGCTTGGGGAGGGATGAGATTACCCCTCTTGTTTTAGAAAAGGAGCATGGTAAGGCTTTTTGAGCTGCAAGACTGAAATAGGTGTATGTTCTTTGTCCAGAGCTGTGCAAGTCTCAGAAGAGCAGGTTAGAGCAGTGCCTTGCAACTGGGAGGCTTGGGTTCGTTACTAACCTACTCTGGGAACTTGAGCACGCTGCAGATCTGAAGCTTGGACTTCTCACTTTGCTTCATGGAGATAGGTCTGAGGTACAAAGTTAATTTTTTGCAAAACACTCAGTGTTTGGACAGGCCCTCTTCTAAACCAGAAAATGCTGTCTCCCCAGGGTGAGGGACCAGAAGGGAAAGAGGAGGAGGAGAGGACGAGAGGAAGGAGGAGAGGAGAGGAGAGGAAGGAGGAGAGGAGAGGAGAGGAAGGAGGAGAGGAGAGGAGAGGAAGGAGGAGAGGAGAGGAGAGGAAGGAGGAGAGGAGAGGAAGGAGGAGAGGAGAGGAGAGGAAGGAGGAGAGGAGAGGAGAGGAAGGAGGAGAGGAGAGAGGAGAGGAGAGGAGAGGAGAGGAGAGGAGAGGAGAGGAGAGGAGAGGAGAGGAGAGGAGAGGAGAGGAGAGGAGAGGAGAGGAGAGGAGAGGAGAGGAGAGGAGAGGAGAGGAGAGGAGAGGAGAGGAGAGGAGAGGAGAGGAGAGGAGAGGATCCTCTATCCCAGGCATTTGGATACTTTCAAATCTTTTCCTTCCCTCACAGATTTATTGTGGTGTCCTTCAAGTGAGTATGTTGCCTGAAAAGCAGGCCCACTTCATACAGCTTTGCATCCATCCAGCTTACTATAAAATAATAATCATACCATTTAGAATATGAAACCAGTCAGTATCGCCCAAGGGTAGATGCGCCCTTGAAAGGGAAAGTTAAGAGTGTTTGTTCAGAGCAAGAAGGCGGCGGAGAGGATGGAGCTGAATGCAGGCGACAGCTCCTGAGCATGATGCTTTCTGACGGACAGTGGCTGCTCCCTCCATCAGCCAATACCTGCGGGAATCCATCAGGCTTCCCACCTGAGGCCACAGTGTAAGGGTGAGCAAAGGTTTGGCTACTCGGGCAGCACTGTGAACAACCTGGGCACAAGCTGGCTTGTGTGTGCAACATTGTGGGTGGATCCAGAGCTTGGTCTCAGGAAGGATATGGACTGAAGAGCAGCCTTCCCAGGAGTGGCTGTGGGCAGAAGCCCCCTTCCATTAATCCAGATGTGTTTACGGCAGTAGTTTCCCTAGTGGGAATGGCGCTGTACATAGAAAAGATTGTCTTTGCAGGGCCGTTTCCCAGTGGAGCACTGCACTTGCTCATTTCATTGCAAGGGAAAAATGTTATTCCTGTCCTGTCTGTTTGTTTCTCAGCTGCTGTTAGAGCATATTCACATGTATCAGAACTAATCAGGGCGATATTTAATTTACCTGAACAGACATGAGCTGCTGAACTGTCGCAAGGAACTAAAAGAAAGCATGGTGTCTTGGTGCTACAACTTGCAGGCTTGAAGTGAAGCATCATGACCAACCAAGCCTCTGAGCCCTGCTGTTTTGATTCTTTGTCTTACGCTGGCATTGAACAACTGCATTTGTTGGAATGGAGATGGGAGGAGAAACTGGGTCAGCATCGAACACAGCATTAAACTGGGTATTTGCAGACCCAAGTTTATTTAGTTCTAGGGACACTTTGGGCCAGTTTGAAAACATCCTCTGTGCAAGTGGAGCCCTGTGGCCCAAAGAAGAGTCCAGATCCCGTTCCTGTCTCTGCTGTCACGCCTGTGTGACAGAAGCATTGCAGCAGCTGTGCAAAAGGGCTTTGAGATGCAGCAACAAAGTGGTTATTTAGAAGTGAGATGTTTGTTGTTTTTATAATAGTGTGTTCCTTTGAAATGATGGGCTCAGCTCCTTGGCAGAGGGTGCTGCTCTATGTGAATGCCACGCACAGCCCGCACGTCCACAGACACCGTGGACATAAATGCTCTACATGCTGGAGACAGCCCAACTTGCAAAGCTCAGATCTGTATTTCTGCAGGAAGAGTGCACGTTTGTGCGTCTCTGCTTGAGTCCAAATGCTGAGCCTTTTCCTGCCTGCACGTATGTTATCAGTGTATGCTGTGAATAAGATTGCTGTAAATCTGTGTGCTCCTGCAAGCACTGTAGCCCTTTAGGTTTCAGTCAGGGCTTGAGCTGTTTTCTTCCTGAAGGGGTTTGGGCAGTCCCTCACCTGGAGTGCAGTCTGTTCACAGATGGGGCAAGACTTTAGCTCGCTTTTGGCAGGTCTGCTTTAGGAGATTTGTCTCTCTCTTTCTAGATGGGAATGAGTAGCTGGGAGACAAGGGAGGAAAGAGGAGAGGAGTGAGAATAATGAGTAAATGTTAAATTTCTGTTTATGAAAAGGCTTTTTGATAAGTTGGTAGCCATTTAAACAGCACTGTTAATAAAATACAGTCTCTCAGAAAGGCCAGTTCAATTCTGTGCCATACATGGATTTGCAGTATCTGAGATGGATGAGATCTCTCTTCTGCTTTCACGAGAAACAATTTATTTACAGGGTGAGGCTGTCAGACCTGCATGAACAAACCTGGCAGGTCTGCAGAATAAGCTTTTGTTTGGTTTATATTTCTAGCTTCTTCCTTTAGCCAAAGTGGCCCTGCTTGAGCCGCAGGCTTTGTTCTGAGAGGTATTAGATGGTCAAAAGATGGGCCCTGTTCTCGCCTGCCAGCTAGTCCTGACTGATGCTGCATGTGTTTGGCAGTGTGCTGTGTGGGATGGCTTGGAGCAGAAATGAGTACTGCAAAGGTGTTGTTGCTTGAACCTCCACTGAGAATAAAAGCCTGATTTCTCTCTTTATCTGGGAATTAGTTTGGGGAATGACTCACTCTGTTGTCCAAGTAGCTAATGCTGCTGCTGGATTATCCTGGCTGCTGCAGCTTGGACTCCCCACTCACATTGTTCCAGTTAGTCAAGTGAGTGACACTTGGCCTTATTTAAAATTTGTAATTGTAGTTGCTTTTTCTTCACTGCTTGCTAAGCTAATGTGGTGATCAAAGAGAGAGGCGGGAGGATCTACTGGGAAAAGTCAGAGATCTTTCATGGCATTGCCAGAACGCCAGAGCTCAACCTGGTCTAGCCTTTGGCATCATTTTTTACCAGGAGAGATCAAACACCATGAGCTTTGCATCTACTGTCTATAGAAGATTAATGTTTCTGTTCCACTGGAGCCTATGGCTCAGAAATAATGACCTGGTGAGAGGCACACCAAAATAGTGCATGGAAAGGTCATGATAACAATTACAGGAGAGTAATAAAAGCAATTAAGTATTCACAGCAGCTTATTCCTTTGCAAGGGTGGAGATATCCCATTTTAGAGAGGAGCAGAGGTCATGCTATAGAAAGATGATGAGCATATTTGATGTGGCAGGTGATGGATTCCCTGACTTGAGCAGGGTGAGTGTCCTTTTTGTCTGTGTTCAGGGCGGTGCAGGAGCAGGAGCCAGCATAGATGATGAAGAAGCCTTCCCTTACACCTGCTCTGAAGGCTGTGAGGCAAGAAGCTGCAGGACTTCCTCATGCTGTGGAGGGGAAGCGAGCATCTGTGCCAAATCCTCACGGTGGTACCAGTCCTCCGGGGAGAGAGAGCAGCAGCAGCATGCTGGAGCTTTCAGCATCCTTAGTGCGAAGATGCACATCCTCTGTGGTTTCGACATCTAATTCTGCCACTGCGATGCCTCTCCATCCCTGGGCTGAATCTAGTGGGTTGGGAACATTCCTAACACCAGAGGCTTTATCTGCCACGCTGCAGGCTTGTTTCTTCATCTCTGCCAAAGGGTTTGTAGCCTGCATCCTCTACTATGCAAAGGCAACATTTTGCTGCCAAGGTGATGGTGTAACTGAGATTTAAGGCCTGTGTATGTGCAAAACCCTGCAGTGTTTGAAATGGAAGTAGAAACACAGTCATCCTCAATCTGTTTTTTTGTATGATTCACAAGGGGACTTCTGGGCCTTGAAAAGAAAACGTGTATCCCATGCCAATAGGTAAATGTCGCAACGTTTACTGGTGCATTAACAGTGTTTTCAGTGTAGGATTGATACCAAAGCATTGGGTGAGTGTGTATGCACATCCCATCAGCTTTATTGATGACAATGTTGTTGCTGTTGAAATGGGTGAGGAAGCAGGCTCAGAGTTAAGTGCCTTGGACATTTGGAGTCAGCGGCAGAGCTGGAAATAGGACCCTGGTGCCTTGGCTCTCAATCCTCTGCTAATCACGGCACCGGAGGTGAAATGAAAGCCTTCTTCAATCTTCTACCGCTAGTGCCCAGGGCCGGGAGGCACATCTCCTCCCTCTTGGAGCGGCTGGAGCGGAGATACGGATGGAGGGCTGTCAGTGCTGTCTGGGAGAGAAACTGCTGGAGAAACTCCTCGTGCTGCTCATGTAGGATGCTGTGGGGATGTCGGCTGCTCTTGCTGAGTTGGAGGGACTGCAGTAACACTCCCTGCTACTAACCCTGGACTGCTTTTTCTTAGTTCTCTGATTCTATCAGAAAGCAGTGTGCCTCACTCCCTTTTTGTTGTCTTGTCGGTGGTGGTGGGCTTTTTGTTTAACAGCAATTTCACCTTTGTTGCCAAAGCTGCGAGTAGGGCTGGGCCGAGGGAGGAAGTGTAATTAAAGTTTGCTCAGACAAAGGCGTTTGGTGACGAGATGCAGTGTTGCTGAATCCACAAGGGGCACAATTAACTGATAAGAGTAAACTAATTGTTATTCATATTAAATTAGGGCACAGGTGATTTGGAAAATCTATAGACACTCCCATATGCTTTGCGATTTTGCATTGCAGATTATGGTTTTATAAGGCCCTTCTGGGATTCGGATTATAGAGGCAAAGTGTGGAGCTGTATCTAAACTGAACATACTCTTTCCTGATTAACTACATGATAAAAACATAAATGTGCACATCAGAGGATTTATCGCTGTGTTTGCATACTAATTTTTCTTTTCCAGGCATGAAGACAACAGTTTTTTATAGATCCAAGTGATTCTGTTTAGTGGCAGCTGGATAAACCCAGACAAGGTGACGTGATTCCCATGTTGTCACATAAGAGTTTTGAGATGGAGGTTAATAGCAGGGAATGGGCATATGGCAGAGACATGACTGCCACAGGAGTGGTAGGAGATGCTGAGATATTTGCTGCTGGTTCTTTTGTGCTGTGCTGTCATGGTCTGCGAATGTTTGTAGGCAAGAGGCAGCAGGGCCATGCTCACCCTGGCAGGATGAAGTGAGGCTGCGAAGAGGTGCAGTTTGCCTGCACACTGCACGGGAATGGCAGGCTGGTTGAACTTTTGGGGCCATCCTGCATCAGGCTCTGTTGGTTTAAAAGAGCTCTGAAATGAATATTTATAAACGTGACATGAAAAAAGAGTCTAAATTGCTTGTGTGATCTTGGGACATGTGAGATATTATGATTATTTATGCGCTTCTATGTCTCACTTTATCAGTTCATTGTGTTGCAGTCCCAGAGTGCACAAGCTGCTCCTGAAGGAGGTTCTCTTTCAGAAAGATCCAAAGCTGCCTGGCAATGCAGTGTAGAAAATGTGGGGACATCAGAGCAGAAAATGGGGCAGAGCATGTGTCAATAGCATAGCTAAAGTATTAAGGCAAAGAGAAATGCAGGCCTTTGGCTCGGACTTGCTGGTAAGTCTTCTGAGCCCTACAAAAAAAAAGGGCCTGTGACTTCTGTCATCTGGAAGTCCCCATTTGGGGTTGTCTCACTTAACACACTGAGAGACCCAGCAGTAATGCCAGCAGTGCATGCATGTTCTTGCTTCCTCTCCTCTCTTCTGGTCTCAAGCTGTGGCATCCCGAGCAAAGACAAGAGTTTCTGACCTGTACGATGAGTGTGTGGAAGGTTGGGTGGAGGGTTTGGAAACAGAGCTTAATTACAAAGCAGTGTGAAGAGAGCTGGGTCGCTGTTTATGTTTGTTTGCTAAGAGGGTGCTTCCCAATAAATTAAAATCCCTTAGAGAACAGTTTGGATGTATGTGATTTAGCACCGTCTGGGTTGCACTAGTCTCTGAACAATCTCTGCCTTGGATTCTGGCCAAGATAACGATCGGAGAAAGGCTGTAGCTGGACAAGGAGTCTAGGGGTTATTGAATCACTCCTGCCAACTCCCAGCACTGTGCTAAACCATTTCCTTTTAGAAGTTCCCCTGAGTTAGGTTTACCTATGATGGGTCTTTAGCCCACGAAGAGTTTCTTCCCAGATGTTAAGAAGGACCACTGTCCATGGGGAGCTCCGTGCAAAGTGTGGCTCTCCTTTCCTGGGCTCTGAGCTGATGCAGGCTCTGTCTCTCGCAGCAATGCAGAGAAGAGGGGTCTTGCGTTAGGCTGAAGTATCTTTACTGGAGGAAATCCCAGTGGTAAAATGCCAGGCTAGGGCTTAACTTGTTTGCCGATTTGAAGGGGAGAGCACCACCTGCTGATACATCACCACGACTTTTCTTTTGGTCTCCCCAATGCTTGCTCTGACCTGCTCCTAAATGTGTTTTGCATATATCTGTGAAGCAACCTGAGGGCATGCTGAATCCACACGTCAGGGTGTATAAATGCCCTCTGTGCACGTACAGAGCCTTAATGGGGTCTGAAACAGCTCCTGACAGGCAGTGATGCCAGGGAAGAGAGTATCTCCCTGTCTTGGCTTGAAGGTAGAGATGGGCCGTACTCAGGGAATGGTTTTCCTCCAAAGGTCCTTTTGGACAGTCATCATATCAGGTAGATCAGTGCCCTGCCAGTCTTCCAAAGCCTGTTGTTGGTGTCTGGTTCCTTGCGTCTGTCTGAGGGCACTGCCCAGCTGGGAAGGGCTGAGTGATCTGTCTGTGCCTGTCTGCTGCTCACTCGAAGGCTGGTTGCAGAAGTGGAGCTGGGTGATGAGGAAGGATCTCCGATAGCTTGTGTAGGTGAAGCCTGTGAGATAGACTTTCTGAGTGGAACATAAGGAGATTTTGGATGGGATGACAGCTTTTATTATTGCTTGCTGTACCTTTACCAGAAGAAAAAGAAACCTTGGCTTCAGAGTAGATTTGTCACAGAATTATCCGCCAGTTTCCCCCCCACAACAGACTAAAAGGCTGGTAATCGCTCTCTGTAGCACAGCAATAAGGGCAATAGCAGCATGCGCTGGAAACGGTCTCTGCAAATAGCAGAACGTGTTGCTCCACTCCATAAGAAGCTTGTGCTCTGCTTGAAAACCTGTTGGCCTCTGTTTGGCCCTTGGAGAGTAATAACTGGGCTAGCAGGTGCTTGCTGGAGGATCTTTTTGCCCAGCATGCACATGTCAACCAAAGTAGGTGCAAGGATCCGTTCCAGAGAGTGGGATGGACAGTGGTGCTTAAAGGGAGCACCATAAATAGGTGGAGGGGTTTTGTTGCATGGAGAATTAACGCGAGTGATTAGTTTGATTTGTGGTTATGAGCAGCTACTGCTCAGCTGTCCTGTGGGAAGAAGGGGGAATTGTCTGAGGTTGGCAAAGGGGCCAAACTTTGAGGGTTTTTTTCTCCATGGCCCCTCCTAGAGCCTAGGGTCCCTCTCGTCTGCATGACAAGGTAAGTGGGACTATCAAATGAGGGTCTCCCTTCCTAATGTCAAGGTTGGCTCTGAAGAGCTCAGGCATGTCATTTCAAAAACTGGCCTGTCTCTTTCCTCGTCCTGTTTCTGTAGATAGTCATATCTCAATTCTGACACCACAAGGTGGTAATAATCTTGAGAGATTATTAAGAATCTCTCTTAAAAAAGAGCCCAGCCTATGGGCTGAGGAAACTCCCAGAAAGCCTGAGGCAAGGTAGTTCCCATGTTCAGGCTGCCTGCGACCTGAAAACAAGACAGCGCTGCTGGAGGGAGTGAAACTGTGATTGGGGTAGCAGGGGAAGCTGCCAGCCAGGTTAGACGGGGAAACATGGACCACAGCAGCCCTTGGGTTGCTCCAGCTGGTACACTGCGCCCTCCCAGCAGCCCAGCACTGTGCTTGTGTGTGCACCGCTGAAATGTACCCTGCTATTTGCCGAATATTTGCCCTCGCACTCTTCCATTTGCCCTGCGCTGCCTTGGCTAATGCGGTTATTGTTTAGCTGGGGAGAGGCATCTGCTCGTGTTTGTGCCTGGCTACAGCGTGGTTCCAAGCAGAGATCCTCCTGACAGTGCCAGATGGCAAGCTGCAAGCACGAGGAAGAGGGGGAAAGGGAGCTGCAGCTCTGTCCCCTCCTGGGAAAAAAGCCTGGTGGGAGTGTGTCTGCCCCGGCTCTGCTTCTGTGTGTCTTTGGAGTCTGGAAGGGGCAGATGGAGCACGATCAAGGAGTGGGCCTCCAGACGGCTGGGGCAGGCAGAGCGTGTCAGGCTGTGAGCATCTAGTTCAGGTTTTCTTGTGCCTCCAATCCTGTGGTAATAAACCTTACATAAATCTAGCCGGAAGCACAGCATTAATATTTAAAAAATGACATTTAAAGTATTGAATATATGCTACATTATCCAGAAGAATATCTATGTGTGCGTGTGCATGTGTGTGCACACTTGGGGCTTTGTTTTCCTTTTATAGTGCATTGTTGTGTGTATGTCTTTTACTTGGGGTATTTTGTGCTATAATAAGAAGGGGGAGGGAGCGGGAAAATACTGCTCTGTTTATATACACTGCTGTCAACAGTGATGCTGCGTGTTTCAGATTCACATCCTCTGTGAAGCACTCTGGATTCCAAGCAAACAACACCCTTCCCCCCTTTATCCCGAAATCCTTCGGGAGGATTGCCTGAGCCTCTCCTCCCATACCCCTCTTGCTGGCAGGCTTGCCCTCTCCTGGTATTTGGCTCTGGTGAATGTGGCACACTCCATACCCAGCGTGCAAACAAGTCGATATGCTAAGGTTCAAAGGTACAACCTTGGAAAATGTCAGAGCAGTGTCTCTGCACCATTGTTCTGCTCCTCTGATCACAGAAAGGAGCTCTGAGTGAGTCAGGCTGTAATTTTCAGTCAGGGGGGCAGGGGAGAGACACAGCAATGCCTCTTGGTATGTGTCTATGTCCCTCCTGAGCTTCTTTGACACTTTTCCCAGTGCCTTTCACCTTTGTGAGTCTTCAGAGATGCTGATGCAGGGCTGAGCCTGAAATGTTACTGCTCACCCATAATTTTTATAAATCTCAGGTGTAGCACATCTCCTTTCCCTCCTCCCTGAGTTCTTATGTGTTTAGATCTTGTGGCAGGAGCATTTTTATGTCTCTTCTCCTTTGTTTTCCCCTCTCTCACCCAGCCCTGAAATAGTCAATGAATGTGCCCTTTCTTATCTCTTGATATAGGCCTCAAGGGACAGTTACTTCCTATCCATCTCCTGAATGCCATAACAGCAGGTAGCCTGGGACATGCTGGAAAAGTGCTGGGTCTGAATCTGCCCTTTTGATATAAGTGGACATTATGCATTTTTAATAGACATAGAGTTCAGTGAAACCCTTAGTACTAGCTGAATTGGCACAAAATTCCCAGGCAAGTAGTCTTTGGAGCTGATCTCTCCCTAGGTGCCTTGCAGAAAATTAGACCAAGGACAAAAAAAGGCCATGTTCCCTTTGATTGCAGAACTGCCTTGTTTTGCAGAGGAGGTGGCTGAGCAGAAGCTAGCCCGGCTGTGCGGTCTCTTTAGCTCTGCGTGAAGGATTCTGGATTGGCAGTCCTTGTTCATCCTTGTTCATCCACAGAGTAGGTGCAGCATAAGGGGAGAGGCTGTTATAAAGCACCTTCCTTCAAGCATCACCTTCTGTGGACAGTACTTCAGCACTGGCCTGGAGGTATCATCTCCCTGGTTTGTCCAGTGCAGGCCTTGCCAGCCTCAGCAAAGCTCACTTCCACCTGAGGCAGTGGCTTGGGGCCATGTGTGGAGTCCTCCAGCTTGCTTCACTTAAGGGGGAAAGAGTATGGGAGCTGCTGTCCATGGCCCTTGATTGGTGCAGTTAGGATTTGTCAGTGCGTCTTCACGCTTGCTAATTTCTGGGTAGTGCTTTGACTTCCAAGCTACATAGCAGACATCTCTGCTCCCAGGTGTCCCTTGAGATCCATGAGTTAAAACTGGGGTCTGAATGCTATAGGTTTAAAACAAAAAGCCTGGTGAAAATCGTGGGAGTCACTGGTGAAGATCACTGAGATTGCTCCACGATATGGACCTCACTCCCTGAGTACTAAAGCTTCTCACAGTAACTGGAAGGTTGTGGTTTTTTCTTTGTTGTTCCTTTTTTGGTAAAGTGTAAGTAAATCTCCCTATACCTCCTGGTTAGCATGGCACTGTAACCTTACCAGATCTGGAAGAGAAGGAGTAACAAGGGAGTAGCTGTAGCTATGGGTCAGTGCATGTCCACTGTGGAACATGTAGCCAGGAAGAGATGGTGGTATATGGAGGGGGTTGGTCTGGTTGGAAGCAGGTGAGCGGGTAGCAGTGGCAGGACAGGTAAAAGCTAACTCGCCCCCAACCTCGGGACTGACTTTTGGCTCATGTTAAACTGTCCAGCTGCGAGCGTGGCATTCAGAGACATATGTACTGTGGTGTTCAGCCATCTCTGAGAAATCTGCTGCTGAGCATGAGTCAGCCCTGCCTGGGTTAACTATTAAAGGGCAGTAGCAGGAGATAAGATCTTTACTCTGCTCCCCAGACCCTTCAAGCCCTGCATCCTCCAGGTGGTCCTGATGAAGGAAGGGAGTATCCCTAGGGTCCTGCTGCATTGTTGGAGGTCACAGAAGTGTCCTGTCTGCCCACTGGGCTTGGTGCAGTTGTCCCCAGATTAGGGGCAGCCCTAGTCACATCCAGAGCCTCCTTCCCATGGGGGAAGCATGTTCCTGCTGTCCCTTGCCCAGTGCCAGGGCCCTTAGTCAGCTGCCAGGGTGGATGTGGGGGTACCTTGCAGTTTGGGTAGGGAAGGCTGAGTGAGGCCATGGAAAGACACGGTGCTAGATAGAAGGGGAGTTGAATGAGATCTGATGAGTGTTACCCACTGCTTGCAAAGCCCAAGTGGACTCTACTGGGGAGCCATCAGTCAGGGCATGGAGGCACAGACAAGGGGGAGCGGAGTGTGCTTCCGCTAAAGTGTGCGTGCAGAAAGTGGAGCAGAGCTCAGCCTGCCTTCCTGAGAAGCTGGAGGGGAACCTTGCTTTCCACCTAGCATATGGTCACTGCTTTCTCTCAGAGAGGTGCTGAGCCCAGCCCTCATGCCCAGCCCTTCCTAGCCTCACACTTTCCATTTGCCTGCTGAGCTGGGAGAGCATCTCCCCTAGCCTCTGGCTGCAAACTCAGTGGGTGATGCCGTGGAGTGAGGAGAGCAGGAACCAATTCCTTAAGGGGCCATCTCAGAGCCTTCCCTGGCTTTTCCTCCCGTCGCAGGGAGAAGTGCCCCTGCCTAAGTGGAATAAATTGGTACAGACCATTAGCAGCGCAGGTCCTCCTCTGGTGGGGGGGAGGGAAGGGGCTGTCGGCACTGCTCTGGATACAAAGCAGCCAGCCACGCTCTGGCTCCTTCCTCCCGCACCCCGTTGGCCTCCTCCTCCTCCCTGTTTGCACACTCCCTCCCTCTTTCACTCTCTTTCTTTCCCTTAACGCCACGCTGCAGAAAGGCAGACCTGGGGAACTGGAGGTCCACAGAGGCAGTGGAGGAGGAAGGAGCTCTCCAATGCTGTTTCTTTGCGAGTGAAACGGGAAGGCAGAGAGGCAATGAAGGAGTGTCTTGGTTGCTGCCTGGATTAAGAAAGAATACATTTAAAAAAAAAAAAAATCCGGACCCAACAAACGAGGAAAAAGGGAGGAGAGAAGGAGGAGGAGGTTGCTGGGGGGAGCCCACTCCGGTGGGTGAACAGCCGCTTTGAATCGTGCCTCTGTTCCCAGGGATTAAAGCATGAATGGGAGCAGCTTCCCAGCCACGATGGAGAGAGAAGGCGGTTCAGGCTATGGGAATAAGGTAACTCTTGCCTCTTGCAGGCATTGCATGGCTGAGCTGAGCAGGACAGAGATCCTTTATGCACAGGGCTGGGTGTGTGTGCGTATGTGTGTATGCAGCGGGCCCGGAGTGGGAGGAAGCAGGAAAGACTCAAAGCGATTTTTCTACCCCTCCCAGTGTATTTAAAGAATGCAGAATGGATCCCGGGGGCTGCAGTGCTGGAGATCACTTTGCCCCCCCTTTTTCAGGCTGGGTGCCTGAGGACACCAAGCTGCTTTGCCTGGGGAAAGCTGGCTGGGTTATGGGGAAATATGCCCATGTCTCGCCTCCAGGAGCACTGTGCTCCCAGCCTTGCCCTCCCAGACCTGCACCTGCTCTGGGGCTCCCCTCGTGGGCTTGTGTGCAGCTCTCGGGGAAGCTGCGTGGGGACTACAATGGCCCCGCGCCCTTCCAGCCCTCCGGTGCATCCATGCAGAAAGACGGGAGGGAGGTGTGAGGCGACTGAGAGAGTTGCTTTTCTCTTCCCTTGGTCATCCTCTGCCTTTTCTTTGCAACAGAAAGGGATGGGATTTAGGAGGAGGGGGAACTGAAATCCCTTTCATTCGTGCCAGTGGTGGTGAGAGCCAACTTTGAGGCTGCTTAAAGGGAAAAGCTTTCTGAGTGCTAGCTTTTGGAGGAATAGGAGGTGGCTGAGTGATGCTTTGCCATCTGAGGAGTGATCTCTGTGTCGTGTTATGTTGTGGGAGTGGGTGGGGATGAAATATAGTGATTATGGGGGAGAAAGTCCGTGGTGATCAATGAAGCTGTCCACAAATGATGCTTTCCTTTTCCCTGGTGGGCCTCTCTGTGACTCAATTCCTGACCCTGAAAGTCCTAGTTTCTCTCAGTCAGACCAGAAAGCACAACTTCACATAGTATTGGGAGGTGGCTTAGGCCAGATGTTTGGGAAAGCACTGAGGAGAACCTGATGTTTACAGCTGTGGAGCCCATATCCAGTTAATCCCAGCAAGTAGAGGTCTTTGCTTGGCATCCATCACTATCTTTGGCAGGATCTTGCTGCTGCAACATCCATTTGTTCCGTGCTGTCCGTCAGATACCCCTCCTCCCCTTGCCTTCAGTGGCTTCGTGATGGGTCATGGCATGGGGTTAGGAAGTATTTGCTTTGGTTACTTAAATAATGACGTGTCACAGAAGTCCCCACATATGTGCACACAGTGCAGAAAGTCATGAGCCCCTGTGTGCCGTCAATTGACGTAAGAGCTTGTATACACATCTGAGGAGCTTATGGTCCAATGTTATGGACTGGAAGAGACTATGCAGTCTGTTGCATAGGTCTGTACATACTTGTCTAAATTGTTAGTGTCCCTGAACATCTACAGTGAGGTGTCACCAACTTGTGTAAATGAGTGAGGTTGGGTGTGCTTGTGCGTGCACATAAATATGGAAGAAGGGCTGTGTAAACGTACAGCGGAGCTTCAAGCCATTCTTTTGTTTCGTGAGTAATCCTTGCTCATATGAAGAAATTCTCCTAACTCACCCGAGATGCATCTTGTTTGCCTTGTTCGTGTAATTAGTCCTTCTCTGTACACAAATCTCCAATGCGAATGAATTGACCAAAATTTGGCTAGAAGGTTACAATGGTTGGGATTGCTTGGCTTACCTGACAGAGTTGGGATCAAAAAGGTGTGGGAAAATGGAGGCACTTGGGAAAAAAGGGTAAAATATCTTCTTTCTGTATGTAGCACCCAACTCTGTTTTCTGTTCCAGCCTCAAAGCATTGAGGATTATGGAAGATATTCTGGTGAAGGAATTGAATAATTAAGACAGTGAAAAAGAAGGATATTTCTCCCAGGAGGGTTAATTCTGTGATAGGGGCCAAGAACTCTGGAAATGACCAAAGCCAGCAGGACAGTGGATGCTGCTAGAATGGGAAGGTAGCTGACCAATAATTTTATTTCCCTGGTTGAATTATGGGTGTATGAAAGACAGAGGAAGAAAAATGAAATCAGTGACGTTGGCTCTGAGTACTTTCCCATTTCATGCAGCTGAGTTATAAATCCCTCGCTGCACCCCCCATAGGCATTCCTAGTGAAACGCTGTCAGCTTCTCCGGCAGAGCACTGTGAACTTGGAGTCGTTAGCAACGCAGTAACAGCTTTAATGAGAGCTGGCTCCCTCCAAGCTGGGCTGACCCAAGGAAGGTGCAGAAGAGGGGGACCCAAGGTTCAAGTCGTTTTGATTCTCTAGGACAGCAAAGTGAGAGGGCATGTGTAAAGGTCTACCTCCACATGCATGGGTCAGCAAGGAGGAGAGGGGGAGAGCTTTCCCACTTGTTAGTTGGCATCCCAAAGTTTCCTGACCCATCGAGGTGGCTCATAGTGGAGACTGAATGCAAAAAGCGGATAGTGCCCCAACCCTAGGAAGGGACTGTCACCTTGTATGTGTCACAGGCCTGACACAGTGCCACTGGGGTCAGCGATTCTGTTCTCCTGTGGTTTTGTCCTCATCAGGGCATGTCTCACAGAGCTCCAGCCAACTACAGCAATGCCTGGATTTGCTCTCTTTCCTCCCTTGACCTGCAGTGTTGTTCTGCATCTTTCTGGTTTTTGCTCTGCAATTGTGCACCTTCTGAGGCAAGAAGAGCAGCGAGTGCCTCCAGTGTGCAGGCCCTTGTTGGATTTTAGCATGCTCGTGAATTCTGCATCTTTCTGGCAAACAATTGCTGTAGCTGGGAGATCTGGCCCAAGCTGACCAAGAAATCTTCCAGTAACAAAGTGTGAGCACACGCTCTCCCCTTGTGCGAAGCTGGCTGCTCAATGTCAAAATAATGCTTTCTGAAAGGAAAACAGTGCATCTGCCCTTTTAATCTTTTCCAGCACCCTCATGTTGCAACAGCAGAAGCCTTGGGAAATGAAAAGAACTGTCTTTTAAGGGACACTAGGGCAAATGTTGCAATTCATTTTTTAGTGTTTCTTGGAGACTTGCCTTTTGCAATGCTTTTGCTCTCTCTTGCCGTTGTTCTATTTCTACTAGCTCAAAAAAAAGTTGCGCAAAAGCAGTTCTTTCTTCTTCAAACAAAACCCAGTGGGCAGATTTGAATCCATAGGAAGATAGGATATGGTCCTTTCTTGCATCACTATGTATTTTGTCTTGCAGGGATGAGCAGTGCCAGAGGCTGCCTGGCTTCCAGGGCTGTTTTTCATATGGGCTTACCAGCAAGATCTCTGACTTCTGGGGATGCAGCAGGCCTTGGTCAACATCTTTCTCTGTGGGTGATGCCCTCTGTGGCTTTCTTGCCCTCCACTTTTTCTGCAGCCCTCCATTGCATGCAGTAGCCTTGAAAGGTTAGGTGGGCTGTAGCTGTAAGTCTTGTTTGGGGCTATGGCTGAAGGTGCATTTGGTGTGGCTTCAACCCACCCGAAGGCAAAGCACCTTCTGGAAGCAATGTCATTGGAAGGGCCCTCTGCAGTGTCTTTTTCATGGGCCCTTGTTCTCTGTAACATGTTGTCTTTTATGCTTTGCTTGTGGAGATCCTCAATCAGTGACCTACCAGTGTTTTCTCTCTCTGCTGGCAAGAGAAGTGATCTTTGCCAAGCACCAGGTCTGAAGGGTGAGGATAGATTCTCCCTTTTTCTCCTGCAAGCCCCAGCTGTTTGTGTTTGGGTTGGCAAGTTGACATCAGGGCTGGATTCACCTTCAGAAGCTAATAAGGGCTTTGCTGAGTGGAGATCACAGGGTGTGGTCCCTAATTAATCTTCATATCCTGATCTAGACACGTGGACCACCCGCAAGTGCTCTAAGTAATACAGTGTATTAGTCACTATTCAATATATCCTCCTACATTTTTTAATGGGAACTCCACACCTCCAGGGAAGCGAGGCACTGAGCGATTGAGGAAATAACTGTGAATAATTCACTGCTAGGGAGCACACTTGCATGGGCAGCTTTGCACACCTATGTTCTCCGTCCTGGTCTGTGTATAGAAGTGTGTTTTCTTCCCCTTGTACAGCTGTGTGCAGATGCTGTGTGTTTCTGTCTGAGAAATGCCCTGTCCTGCCTGAGTACCGCAGAGCCTTTAAGCAATTTGCCAGTTGCAGTGGTACCTCAGAAATCTCTCCAGCTATCCTATCCATATGAGCCATGGGGAACACAATGTGATATGCCTGGCAGTGACAGCAGAATAAATAGGAAGTGCTCAAGATCCCCATCCTGCCTGGATCCAAGCTATTTTCCTAAAGACGGGACAAGAGCTAAGCTTCTGTACAAGGCTTCCTGCGCTTCTTGTGCTGTTCTTTAAGAGCAGGTGATGTATTAGCTCTCAAAGTGTGTGTTAATGCATTGGTCACTGCTGGCCCAGCTCCAGCCTGTACACTGCCCTGGAATGCTATTTATTGTTAGTTCCTGAGACGTGGTTTGATACTCTGGAGTCCTTGGTGCTGTGAACATCTAGTCTCTGCACTGGAGCATAGCATGTAAGGTAACAGGATGGACAGAGAAAATACTGCATGCTTGCTTTTGATGGAAGGGTAGCCAAATGCTGAAAAGGGAAAGGTGATTGGCCTGTGATTATGTAGGGAGTCCCCTGGCAAAGATATGGGAACCCAGAGAAGAAATTCTGCCAGTTAGAATGGGACAATCTTCAGAAAGGCATTAAAAAACCCCATCTCTGAAACCTCTGGGGAGGGGATTTACATCTTCACATCATGACTAAGAATTCTCTCCGTTCAGCTCCGGGCTGTTGCAAAGACACACGTGCACTGCAGAGCCCACAGAAGAGAGATGTCCGCTGATCCCCGAGTTCCTTCCAGAGTGTCTGCTGGAGACTGGTTATCCACTCTGAAATAACAACAGCTGGTGCCCTGCTAATGCAACGTGGAAAGCAGAGTTCAGACTTTCTCCTTCCATTCCTGCCTTGTGCAATCTAGACTGGTGGACTGGGTTGTCAGAAAAATTTGCTCTTCTGCACTGTCTGCCATCTGGGAGCCCTGTCAAAGCCCAATGGATAGAGAATTGAAAGCTGTAGCTCAGAGAATGAAGTCTGCTTATACCCCAGAAAGGTGGCAAACCCTTTGCTTAAGTGTACTGAAGGTGTGGATGTCGGCTCGTGTAGGTTCAGCTGTATAGTAAAGAGAAATGGGCATTTCCAGAGTGCAGCTCTTCTCATCTGAAGGCATTAATCTAAAATAGGCCAAATAAATTCTCCCCGTTGATTGCAAAAAGAATCTAGACAGCAAGCTCTGCTGTGGGGATCTACACCTATGGCACTGCAGGAAGCAGGGGTGGGTGTCTCCCACCCTAGGCCCCTGCGGATGGGCACTGCAAGGCCAGTGCAGCTCTCATCTGACCTTTTGTGAGTGGGAATTCATCTGGAGCCAGATGTCCGCACCTGCAGCTGCGGCACAAAGATCTCCTCCCAGCACGCTGCAAGGTCTCACTCCTCCAGCCTTGTGAATGCCGCGCATTATGTTGTGTGGGTGGCAGAGCCCCAGTTTCTCCAGTGCCGCAGCTCGCTGTGGTTACGGGGGCCAGAGCTCACGGAGAATGAGACACACTTCACTGTCTGACAGGAGAAAGGGGCATGGGATTTGTCTCAGCTGCCTTGCTGGATGTCATTCTTAAATGCCCTAGCACAGTTTCTTCCTCAGATTCAGTACCTGAAAGACAAAAGGCTAATCCAGAAGAAATACCTTGACTCTGCCTCACCTTCCATTCAGCTGGAAAGAGACCTGGAGCAAAAGGATGGATGCTGAGGCTCTGCTCTGGATTTCATGAATGGATGAATGTAGAGACGCAAGTGGGGATTTTGAGGGGATTTGGAAGCCTGCTCCAGGATTTGTCTGGCATGCAAAGCATTTATAATACTTCCAGCATTATCATAACATAATGCCAGTGTGATTCGGGGCCCACACCAGTTCTCAGTGAATAAAAAGCATAACTCCTATCACCATCAGTAGGAGAGGGATCCCACTTTTCATAAGTTGTAGTTTTGCATAGCCCATACTCTTCTCTTGTCCTGGTGGCACAAAGCGAAGGCTAAGATGCTTTTGTGTGCTGCTGTGAATGAGTGGGACTGGTTGCATATGTGTGTGGGTGCTGAGCAAGCTGCACGAGTAACGCTGCCTCAGAGCAGCACACCGTGGCCTCTTGCAGAGAAACACAGTGTGACAGTGGAGTGGGTGCCTGGGTTGCCTCCCCCTGGGCTTGTCTATAAATACCACCTTGGTGCTGAAGCGTTCTGGCTAAACTCCTTAGATTTTGTCCTTAGTTTTTCCATCTGTTTAGCAGCTTCTAAAGCTAAAGAAGAAATGTGTACTAACGCATTTCTCTTAATACAGGTGGCCCTGTGAGGGCCAGGACTATACTTACCAGAGGCTGCATGGGAAAGTCCTTGGGGGAGTCCAGCTTCCCAGGGAATGAGCAAAAGCCAGCAAGCTCTGGGGATTGACATTGCTCTGGCCACACGGGACCAGGCTAGATGATCTTCTATGATTATTCCATCTGAATCTCATAGACTGTGATGTGGAGAGTAAACCTGGAGCTGTGCTGAGACACCGATGGCCCTGCAGTGCTTCTGGCTAGTGCATCCAAGTGAGCTTTTTCCAGCTTCAGCTCATGTCTTCCCCATCCAACCACCACAAAAACGTAGTGCCACCCTTGTACTGATGCCGCAGTCCTAATGGTAGGAATTAGTACTGTGGGAACCACTGTCCCAAGGCCTTCAGCCCATCCCTGCACAGGAAAAGCACATCAGAGTGCTGTACCAGTTTTAGGCACTCCAGTACAGGATTTTGGGCCTTTTTTTGCAGTCTGCACTGATGTGCTCTGCTCATTTTTAGAATGGCTGTGGATGCTCACAGTGCAACAAGAGATGCACTGAGCTTGCCTGTTTCTTTCTGCCTCCTTCTCTCTGTGCCTGCCCAGCCAGCCTTGCCTGTCATCAGCAAAGGAGTAGCACTTCTGGAAGGATTTTCTGTATGGGTAGATGAGGGGCAATGCTGAAAGAAATCATTCATACTGTTTCATTGGGCATAGGAGCCATCGTCCAACCCAGGGCAGCTATTACACTGTCCTGAGCGGTCCAGCACTGCCACATTCAGATTCAGACTTGTTGGAAGGGAAGCATAACTTTGCTATTTTGTGTGAGCCCCTGCGTGCCTGCTGTAGCTAGATTCCTCCCTGGTATGTGAATAACTCTGCAGCGGCCTGTGACAATGTGCTAGATAAGTCACTGTCCTCCTGTGGGCACCATGTCACTTCCCGTGCCCTCCTTCCCGTGCTGTTCCTCCGTCCCTGTGGGGAACTGTAACTGCAAGCCCAAGGGAAAGGTTGGAGTTTGTGGAGTGTACAGGAGGTGAGCGATATTGTGCCATAGCCATTAACGAGGTACATTAACCAGATGATGAGGGAGCGGCCTGACAGGGTTGTTAACTCCTGTCCCTCACCGTAACAAAGCTGTAAAACCCTCTGGAGGGATCAAAGCGAGAACAGCACTACACTCTTCTCGGTTGAGTCCAGGCTGAGAAAAAAGCAGCTTTGCAGGAGGAATCTTGTTAGAGACTGGGTGCGGTACCTGGAACCTATTTTGGCTCATGAATAAGTTGATATTTCTTCTGAATAATAGATGCACATGATGGTTGCTGAGAGGCAGATCTGTGAGTGGGCTGGGTCTCTGAAGGAGGGAGTGAGACATAAAGAATAAGCTGCAGTCCTGTTCTGAACTGGGAGCTTGCTGGATGCTGGAAGCCTGGCAGGACTGTGCAGGGATGACGCTTGGATGGTAAACCTGCATGACTGAGGCAGAGAGGGTGCCTGTTTGGTCTTTTCGTGTCTCCTACGGTCGGTATATACCACTGCCCAGCTCAGGCTCCGGGGCTGAGGAAGATAAATATTTGTAATGATACCATTTATCTGCCTCCATGAGGGGCTTGGTGAGAATGTGTGAATGGGAGGAGAATGGTGCTGTGATTAAATCTTAGCACAGTTTATGGTGGAGGTCAGCAACCCGTGACGTGTGTGTGCCAGGGCAAGTAGGCAGGTTTGGGACAGCACAAAGCAAGGCTGTACCCTGAGAGCTGTGGCTTTTTTGGGGAGACAACGGCTGTGCTCAGATTAGCAGGATGCTTTAAGATGCTGCCTCACGCAGTGGTACTGAGAGGCAGCCTCTTGCTTCCTTGAGAGACAGCTTTCACCTGACTTTCTAGTGGCACGTTTTGCTTCTAATTCGGGAGAGAGAAGTATAATCTGGCACAAGCCTGCCACCCTTGAAAGGCTGCCAGCCAGTTTATGGCACTCTCTGTCTGCATGCTCTCTACAGCCTTGGTGAGATACAAGGATGTATTGCATGAGGGTGGGAAGCAATATTCTGTCCTTCCCATCCTCAGCTCTTGCAGTAGCTGCAGGGATGCAGTGCCCCAGGAGAGGCTGACTTTGGCCGTGTGATGTGGGGTTGTATGGACATTCAAAGGTTTATTCAGATGGGCTGTGATCCACTTGGATGAACGACAGCTGGCTATGGAGATTAGAGCTACAGAAGTCACTACTAATGAATAATTCTTCCAGTGTCTTTCTTATAATAGTGGCACATCCACAAGGCATGACTCTAACATATTCATTTTCAGAGAGTGTGCAGCTCCTGGAATGACCTTCTGCAAGGTTCGGAAGTATTTGTTTCTGTTTGTCAGTTAGATGAGCATCATTTCTGGCATGATTTTTACCAGGAAAAAATTGCAAGTGCTAAAATTGGGAGCATTGAAAAGATTGGGTGGAATCTGAGTGGTAAGGGTGGGGGCCAGGACAACGCTACCTGCATTGGAAGCCGCTGGCATGCAAGTGAGGTGTCTGTACAGTGGTAGGCTCTTTGGGCAGTGGGAAGGATGCTGATAGATTTGTACATGCTAGCTTGGCCTGAGCAGTGAGATTCAGGCGTGGCAGGAGATTGTTAAAAGAGACTGCGAAGCAATGTGATGGGAATTCAACTCATTCTTGGGTGGCTCAGTTTGAAGTCACATCTACCTAGCTAGTCACTCATTAGTTACTTTAGCTCTGACATTCTCCAAGTGCAAGCAGCCAGTGTTCAGCCAAGAGTATTGAGAAGGGGGCCTGGCAGGCATAACTGTGAATAAAATCACTCTAAGATGAATCCCTTGGCAGCAAGGTGGAGCCGTCTGGATCCTGGAGGTGTAGATACTATCTCTGCCTCAAGCCTGGCAGACTAGCCTCAGGAAGAAGCAAAAATGGCAATAAAAGGTGCCTTTCTCTAAATAAAGCCCAAAGGACGGTAGGAGGGGGAGCTGCCAATTTCTGCCCTTTGTGGAGGAGTAACTGTCCATGGCATTGTGAGAATACTGGGATTATTGTCACCGTAATCATGCGAAGAGGTGCTGGGGTCAGGAAAACATTGCACGCCGTAAACTTATTGCTGCTAAATACTTTTGGGGTTTTGCACTGGCAGGACACATGTATGGAAGGGGTGCTTTGACCTGTGGAGCAGGGGGACCTAAGCTGTCTCCCTGCCACTTTCTTGTCCCTGGCTTTGGGAAATTTGACAGCTGTGAAGCCCCTGGTGGCAAAGGATTTGTTACAATCCTCTGAAGCTGTCACCCCACACATACACCTCCTTTCTTCCTCCAATTTATCTTTTAATAATGCTGCCAACATTATTTCTCATTGCTGTCTCGTGCGCTCTCTGCTCTGCCTGGCAGTCCTTTTTGTCTCACCCAGGCATCTCGTACCATAACGCTCTAATGGGAAGAGACTCTGGCTGCTGAAGTTAATAACTTATCCGACAGCCTGAGTCATTCTTGTTACAGAGCAAATTGTGAACTATGCAGCAATCCAGGGCTGAGACCCCGGTCTGTGGTGGGAAAGGGGTTGTGGAGTAGGTGAGTCTTCGCATTCGGGTTGGGATCAGCACACGCACTCCCCTGCTGCTAACACTATGGTGCACTTTCAGCTTATAAATCTTAGGATGCTTCCCAAAGCAGTGTTACATTGGGTAATGTGGGAATATGGAGGATCAGGGAGTCCAGGGAAACCTGGTCAAAAGGGAGCCTGCGGAGGAGGCAGAATGAAACGAGGTCTTCGCTCTGCACTGAGAAAACCAACACATTCAGAGTGACTGAAAGAGGAAGTTCTTCTCTTTTTTGTCAACATGACAGCGACTCGGAGGAGCAAGTGTGCCGAGATGTCCTCACAGACGTGCCACATCCTCCTTTGCATAGCCTGCATTCTGCATTTGTCAGGAAGCCCCAGTCCCTTGAGCTGCAAAAAGGCTTTAGGGCCACGTGTGGCACTGAGCCCTCCTGAGTCCAGGCAGCACTGATTTCTCCCTCTCTGTCTCAACCATCATTACTGCTCTGGCTCATTATCAACTGAGTCAAAGAGTTTAGGAACTCTTGTTTTTAAAGATTAGTCATCTGTAAGAATGACATTTGAAAGACTGACAGTTCCGATGAAATGACAAGGGCTGCTCTTGTGCTTGAAGATATTTGTTTAATTAAAAAAAGGTAAAATCAACCTGACTGATAAGTGTTGTACCTTGAGATATAGCCTGGGAAAGTACAGATGTGGTCCTAGTCACTTGAGGAAGCTACCAGGCTGCCATCGCACAGGTTGGACAGGCCTGAAGGGAGTGTGGTAGGTCTGTGCTGTAGCTCTGTTGATACTCTCCTAACCCTGTTCCCTCCTAGGGCAAGGGATGGCCTGCCTCTCTGTCCCTGCCATGCAAGGTTGGTGACAGTCGTAATAATAACGATGTAATTTGCCTGGTTGATTTGAGATGCACCATAATTACTGCATGATTACAATATTCTTAGAGCAGCCATTACAAAACCCTCCAGTTTCTCAGAGCTCCCCAGGGGCTTGTCTCACTCCTCACCTTGCAAGTAAAACACTGCAAGGGAGTCTGTCTGTCCATCAGCCATGTCTGCATCTCTCTTTGTGTCAGACTACATGTGCATGCTTTCAGCCACTTGTAGATTAGAATTCCCTGGTGCTGAGACACTCTGCGGACCACAGGGAATATTTTCCTATGTCCCAACTAGTTTGGTGGCAGGATGGTGCTTGGCTGAGCAGGTCAAGCTTTTGCAAGTGATGAAGATGGTCTTAGAAATGGCAGGGGCTGGCGAGTGGTACTGGGGAGCTGGGCAGCAGGGAGAGGCACTCGTAGGTGCCCGTCTTCCTGTGAGGGCTCCCTGTTCGCTGCTTTTTTGAGTTGGGCTGTGAAACTATTGGCTTAATTATGTCTCTGGCTTTTGTTTGGCTTCTCCATTTCTCATTCATATGGAGAAGATCTGGGCTGGGTTTGGCCCTTGGGTGATTCTAAAATTAGGAGAATGACCTTCCCCAGGCATGCACACCGGGCCGTCAGATTGGTGTGAGTTGCGCTTTGCCAGCACCTCAGGCATCAGTGCTTGTGCCATTTCTGTATTTAGCCTGTGAGCTACTTGAGCCTTGTGATTCCTGTCCAAAAGTAGGCAGCTATTTTCATCTCACCTCTAGAGCAAGCTGAGGTGCAGGTGAGCCAAAATAACTAAGCCACAGGGGAAGCCAGAGTCAGAACCAGGCTTACATTGGAAGCTGGACAAACTGGTAGATTTAGCCCATGCCTTTCCCACTAAGAGACAAACTAAGAGCCAAATCCCACCTCCCTGGGCAATGCTGGAATAGCTCTGGGTTTATTGGATTGGCATATGGGGTTTTTATGCTAGTAGAAGGAAAGAAATCGTTTCCTTCCAAATGCCTCTCAAATGGAAGATGGGCCATGTTATTCTGCCATGTCAAAGGTTCCCAGGCAGGCAAAAGCCTCCGTGTTCACTGTGGAGAAAGGAGGTGAGGGAAGAAGGACAAGTGCATCACAGGAAGCCCTGTGCCCTTCCTTTCAGCAGGCACAGTAGCGTTAGGAGACCCTGCCGAATTTCGGCAGGGACCAGAAATCGAAGGGAGATAATTTTAAAATGACCTTCCTGTTTCCAAGGAGAAGGTTGTGTAGGTTTGTGGCTGTACTAATGGACTGCAGAACCGCAAGCGGCGATTGATTGTGTTGCAAGCTGCTGAATTATAGTTGGGTGTTTGCTTTATCATCCCAGATCCCCCCCCTTCCCTTTCCACGCTGTAGCATGAAAGAATCAATGTTAATCCCTCAGTCCCATTAGTGACTTTTGCAGAGGTCACAGGCTGTCGGACTCTCTATGCCCTGTTTGACCACCCAGCACTGAGCAGGGTTTAGGATTTGAGCCTCATCTGCCATCTAACGGGGACAGGAGCCGGAGGTTTTCTCTGTAGGTTGATGTAATGGTTTTGGCTATGATTTTTTGACCAACTGCTAACCAGGGAGCTGAGAGAGCTCTGAGTGCCATGCTGCATCTTTGCTAGATCTGTCCCGCAAGGCCATAGGAGAGAAAACGTGTGAGAAATACTTCTGTGACTCAGTGAATGGCCCTGTCCTTCCAAGCACTGCTGCTATGATATAAATATATTTCTGCAGCATTGGGGTATGCTACGATTCTGGAGGGTTTGTTGCTCAGGCAGCAGCTAACAAGGACTCTTGAACAGGCTGCTTGACTAGGGTGCAGCAGCTAACCTGGGAACCCTGGCCCTGTTGCAGGCTTGTCTGCAGTGAAAAGGTAGTTTGCAATAAGGCAGAAATTTATATGTGAATTTATATCCCAGCAGCTCTTCAGCTTGAATTACCTGCATAGCTGCTCTTAGCGCCTCTGAAATACAAAGCAACTAATTCCAGGCTCCCGCAGCTGCCTCATGAGCAGCACGTGTTGGAAGTGGCGTTGTGGGAAGGAGTGCGGAGGAGATGCCACGTGTGGATTTACAGCATGCTAGGAGCACTCTGCCTCCCCTAAGCAGGAACAGCACCATTGTGCTCCCACCGCACTGGATGCTCTTCGCTGCCTGTCCAGAGCACCTCTCAGCCTGGACATGTGCACACTATCAAGCAACTCTGACAATGGCTCCTGCAAAGCAGTTTTTACTTTAGTGGCGTCTTCAGGGACTTGTGCTTACAACAGCTGGTGTTTTCAAAAGTAATGGAGAATTTGCATGCCTGCATATTTTTTTCCCCAGCCTTCAAAAAAACCCACCTTTAAGATACTTGATGTTTGCTACTGAAAAAAAAGAAAAATTACGCTTTTGAAAACTAAATCCCTTTTTAAGGTGTTTAGGGTGCACAGTGGTGGCTTGCTGCAGTGGGAGAGGGCTAGCTTGCTCACTAGCTCTGCAAGGCTTCTTTTTTTCCACTTTTTTATGCATTAGAATCAGGTTATTAATAACTTTTTAAATAGAGCAGGATTTCTTTTTTTCAGGGGTGAAAAAGGGAAGAGCTCAGTAATTAAAAGTAAGTGCTGATGGCTATGAAGCCAGGTGTCAGGTACGGAGCTGGTGAGCTGCCTTCTAGCTGATGCTGAAAGGTGTGTGCCACATGCTGCGGGCCCTGACCCGCAGCTGAGCGGGGCAGTGGGCTCTGCTGCGCTCCCCCGGCCTTGTCTCCCTGGCAAGTCAAGAGGCAACAGTGTGTGGGAGGTGAGCAGTCTCATCTCCAGGTCTGGAATTGGGAACATATTGCAGAGCCAGCTGGGAGATAAAATTAGGGCTTGTGGCTTGCTGGGCACAGCTCTTCCTATTTGATGGTCATATTTGTCAACTTTCCCAGGTGCCAGTGTGATGGGAGGCAGCCCCCAGCATATCCCACCAGCCCGCGTTTCTCAGATGCACCCACGGAATCCCACGCCCTGAATTTAGACAGCATATAAAAGCCTGGGACTTCTCTCAGCCACCAACAACAAAAGCTGTGAATTGTGTGGTGGTGAGGTAATCTTACTACAGCATTAGCAAGCGCCACAGTCTTTCCTCTGACAGCCATGTCCGTTCTTTCATCACCCAGCTATGTTACGCGTGTTTAACTTGTTAGACTTCCTTGGGTAGAGGGAGAAAGGCAAGTCCACAGGGAGCCTGGTGTTAGTTTGATATGTTTGGCTCAATGATTCAGTCTTGCAGATCCTAAAACAGTGGCCTTCCCTGGCCTGCTGGTTGGAAAGGTGAGGCTTGGTCATTACGGCCTGCCGCCTCTCTTACATGAGGAATCACGCAGAAGCGCGTGTCTTCAAACCCTTTGGAGAAAGCATTGCAAAGCCTATTATGGAGCTGTGGAATTTAGTCCAATCATGTTGAAATTGGGTCATCCTTTGTTAGTGTCACTTTTTAAAATCTGTGGAAGTCAGCAGTGCACAAAATATTCAGTGCAATGCAGATCACAGAGGTGGAAATTGAGACTCTGGAAATATGTCTGTCTCTGACAATGTTGACGTTGTCTTAGATGAGCAAAGAGGATAACTTAAGGTATCGTTGCATCACCAGTTCAAGAAGACTTGATGGAGAAGCCCTTAAATGAGTTAATTGTTGGAGCACTCTTTTCCCAGCACCATTCAGTGTTCACCCACAAGCAACCTTAAAGAAAGTCGAACAACTTTTCATGGGTGTCATCAGCATTTCCCCTAAGAAAACAACTCCCAGTTGTCTTTCTATTTTGGAAGTGGGCTGTAAGTCAAACAGCTTTTCATCGTGATGGAGATGCTTTTTAAAAACCATGTGTGAAGTGCAGCCGTTTATCAAGAAGTATTGGGTGCTTTCTCATCCAAGACCTGAGTCAGCCCACAGCTTTCCTGGCTTGAGAGAGAGTCTGGACCAAGCATTGCCAATCCTGACTGATAGGCCAGTGCATCCTCTGAAAGCAGTGCTGCCTCTATGACAGACAGGATTTCCTGTGTGGCCAGGCCAAGAGAGAGACTCTCCCAGGCACCAGGGATCCACATCAGCCTTGCCACTTCCTGTTGCCAAGTGCATGACACATTTTTTTGCTTCTGCCTTGCTTATCACAAGAAGATTGCAAAGCCCAGGTTCAACCCTCTTCAAAAGCACTGTAATAAAAGGATACCTGCCCCTTCCAAGGCATTCCCCTATGTGTCTTTGGATCAACAAGGAAAGGAAGTGCACTGACTGTAGCTAAGGATCTTTGAGAAATCCTGGACGGCACTTGGGCACTGTGGTGATGATTGCAGTGTAAGAACCTGTACAAGAAAGCAAACACATTTAGGACAATGCATCAAATCTTTTAAGGATTTAACGGAAGATCTGCCTTGCTGTTGGAAGCAGCGAAATCTTGGGACTAGGCAGTGTAGTCAGCATAAGAGCAGTGCCATCGCATCTCCTGTCCTGTTTCTAGCTTTGGCCACCTCTGCCGGCGTCTGCAGAGGCAGAGGAGCATGGGGGGAAGATTAATCTGGAGAAGAGAAAGTTTCTGATGCTTGTTAAAATTTGGCTGAAGCTCTGAAACTCAAGGGTTTATATGTTTTCCAAACTGGTGGGTGGTTCATTCTAATTCTGGATATGCAGTTCATTCACATACACAACTAATCCTTTTTCGAATCCTGTTAAGTTCTTGTTCTTCTTAGTATCCTGTGGCAATAAGTTACAGAAGCTAATTGTGCTTGCGTTGAGCTCCCTTGATCCACTTTGCTCATGCTTGCTTTAAATTTTAAGTGTTGTTCTGAGAAGCTTGGTTAATATTATTTTTTTCTGTGAGATAATCTGTGTTCTTGATCCCATTTGTTTGCAACAGGGCTCAAGGGCTCAGGACTGGAAGGGGAGAGTAGGTCAGGTTTTGCTTCAGCTGTTTCAAACTGCCTCAGTTTCTCGAACAGCTTGGAAAACACAAGCAGTGGCCCCTGTGTACGTAGCCAAGGCAAGTGTAGTGACAGAACTAGGGTTGGCAGGTGAAGCCGGACAAAAGCATCAAGTGGAAAAACAGCCTCCTAAAACCAAGCTTCCTTTACAGGCTTTTCCAATATTTCTGAATTTTCTATTTTTTGTGTTTAAAAAAAAGAAAGAAAAAAGAAGAGCACATTATTTCTCAATTTTTGGCCACAGGAATTATTTTAATTTTTTAAAAGAAGGAATTAAATGCTGGATGAAGAGATGATGCAAACCATCACCCTCTGTCACAGACCCAGTCTGCATTGGCTCAACACTTTTGATTCCCGTGGATGAATCCGCTTCTCCTCTAGCTGGCAGATTGGTGACAGTGGTCTGAAACATTTCTGAATCATTCTCACTCCCTTTCTCGACTTGTAATTCAAGCTTCGTGTTGTACAAATCAGCTCTAGCTCAAGGATGGTGCATTGCCCCTTGCGGCGGCATGCAGCCTGTTGGGAGGGCTAGGCTGCAAAGCCTCTGTCCTTTTCTCCCGTGAGTCGGGAGAATCTGAGGTTGAAGTTAGCACCCCTGATTAAATCCTCGAAGAACAAGCAATTCTGCGTGCTCATTACTCAGTTCTGGCTATGTTCTGCTTAATAACTAAACAGTAATTAGCTCCACAGTTTTGCTACTATACTTATAATAGCCCCCATTAAAGTTATGGGGTTTTTAGGCAGTAATGGCTTACAGAGTAATTAACGAGCAAGAGGCTTTTATTACTACCTTTATTTTTAGCCTGTACTTTACAAGCCTTTTCTGCCAAATACCAAAATCTTAGACAGAGGCTTGTCGTGCCCATCCCTGCCACGCGGTGTGGAGAGAAGCAGGTCTGCGTATGGACACCTGGAGCCAGCCACCGGTGTGACCGCATGTGGCTGAGGGGAGCCCAGTGACAGAGCCCTTGTCCCCGGTGTCTGCTGGGCTGTGTGATTGCAAGGAAGAGCCATAATTGCCCTGCGCCTCAGTTTCCACATCTGAAAAGTGGGCATGACAGTGTTGCGCTCACCTGCCTGCAGTCATTTTCTGTGCAAGACGACTGGCTCAGGTGTGTGAACTTGGATGTAAAGTCAAAAGTGTTTGTTGGGTCGTCAAAAGGGGTTGTGGTCCCGCTGCTCAGTGGATTGAGGTGGGCTGAGCAGAGGGACCAGCTCTGGCTTGTGCTGCTCCTGCATTGTTTTTCAGCAGGGATCAGAACCAGTGCTATTGCAAAGGTGAAAGAAACCCTGTGTTTAGGTTTAGGGGATACTTTGCCCAGGGGGAAAAGCTATTAGTGAGAATATACTTTGTATCCTGAAGTATGAGTGTTTATTTTCTTTGTAAAGCTTTTGTTGTAGGATATGGCTGTGTTTGTTTGTTATTTCCTGGCTGCTTTGCAATACAAGTAAGTGTTTGGTACGTTTGTTTGGCTTTTTGTGTGTGTGTTTTTCTTACATCTAGACAATGTTTTTACTCCAGTGACTTTTGTATATATACAAATTCAACTCAAGCAATTCTTTAGTTTAACATGTTCTAAATCACTTCTGTTCAATGTGGGAAAACCAAGGAGTAATGACGCTGGGGCTGATCAGCCCCAAAGGAAGCAGGAAGGTAAAACTGACTATAAACCAGATTGCAGATCAAATCAGTGTTTCCTACGGTGTCAGAGCTGACGCCAATTAACTTGACTTAAAAAAAGAACCTTCAGTGTTTAATAATCCGGCATGTTACTAACACGTGGCTCCAGGATTTATTAAAGCTTTTTTATTAGATGAGTGCCCTTTTAATATTGTCATGCCTTGACACCATTGCCCTCTGCCGGAAGATGTGAAATCTCCTTCACCATGTGGCACAGCCCTTCTGCTTGCAGCATGTCAAAATATATTTCTGCCGAGGAAAGTCTTTCCAAACTATGCAAAACACCTTTGTTTTAGAAGTATTTTAACACCAAAATCACTTACATTTGAGCTGGGGATTTGTGTCTTTTGCCTGATTTTTCAAAACTGAAAAAAGAAAGTATACTTTCTGTAGTGGAAAATAGAGTTTGATCTTTTTAATTAATTCATGTTTAAATTTTTTCCTCCTCTTTCTTTTCCCTGTGGAGGAGGAGAAAGCAGAAGCCTAAAACTGACAATGTGAACAAAGCCAGGTTTAGTTTTGAACATTTTCAGTGGGAAAAGGAGAGGGGTATTATGATGGGGCAGGGGTAGAGTGAATGCCTTGAAGAGGAGCATAATTTTCCCCAGACTAATTTTTGGCTAGCCTCACTTGTGCCATAAACAGCAACAAAAAGCATTGTTTGGCTTCGGTAGCAAGGGATTTTTTGGATGTGGGGCAAGCCCTCTGTCTTGGGCTGCAAAGCTGTGACTTCTCTCACCAGCAGTGTAAAATCGCAGGCAACCATGTATTTCCTAGCTGATGTTGTTCACAGGGGAAAATGGATTTCACCTTTTGCAGCTTTAACATGTGACGGTGAGGTGGGAGCGTGGCTTTGTTACACTGAGAACTAGCGTCACCCTGCACTGAGGCCCTCAATTGCATTAGCGTGTTGGGAGGGAACACGCTTGAAATACTTCATCTGGATCCAGATTTCATAGTGCTCACAGCAGCCCCAAGTGAATTCTTCCAATGTCCTTCAGTCAGGCTTCTCAGGGTCATCAATAAAATGAAATCGCTTCAGGAATTAACAGTGAGCAAATGTCTTTGCTGCAGAGCAGAGTACATGGTACACTGTGGACACTGACAGGCAGCTCGGTGTGCAGAAGCGTGGGTCAGCAGCTGGGGGTCAGGCTGTGGTCTGTTCCTCCACGTTCTCCCCCAGCCGACCATTGCCATCTGCGATTCAGATCCATACTGGGGTTGTGTCCCTTTGGGCATGTGGAACGCGCTGTATATAGGGAAGGGAACATTCATTACAGCCACTGCGCGCGGGGTATCTGATTCACATCTGCAGCCCGCAATTGCCGATGGTGCAAAAGGAGTTCAGCATTCAGCCAGCCCCAGGAGGACACGGGGAGGAAGCGTTCCCATGGCGGAGAGCGCCGTCCCCGGGAGCTCTCTGCTGCCAGCCCAAGCAGAGCTGCAAAGCAAAGCCGACAGCTCTCTGCTGGGGCATGAGTGGGCTGTGTTGGCCCTTGGCAGCTGGAGCATCAAAGTGACAGATGATTGACCAGGGAGCTGCTAAATGCTCTGTAGCAAATTAAAAGGAATCGATCCTGTAGAGACCAATGCACAAATCGTTGGAGCTGGCTCATTTTCCCCTGTGTTGAGTGGATGGAAATCAGAGTAGCATCCCTACCCAAAGGTGCCCATTCTCCATCATACGAAGCCCAGGGTCATCCTGTCCTACGGGAGGATGCTGGCAATTTGAGTCTGGATTGGCAGGAGGCAAGGAAAAGGCATCTTTAAGGTAAGAGCACTATATTCGGAGGATGCTGCCCTTGACAAACGGGGCATTTGATGTATGCCAGCCCACTGTGGCAGCTTGCCAGATGCTGTGAATTGACTCTGAGTGGCTTTTTTAGCATGTCATTTCCTCCCACCCCCTTTCCAGTGGCAGAGTCCTTTCCTTGGTGCATTTGCAGCAAATGCACTTTACCAGGCAAGGTGCTCATTCTTTTCAGAGTTGCCCCTTACGGCTGTACCCTACAGGGATGCTCAAGGGACATGTTCTGGCTTTATTAGAGGATTCAAAGGATGCCAGCGCTCAGTGCCTCTGTTCAAGCACTGACAGCAACTGCAGGGAGAGCAAGGATGAGGCCAGATGCTCTTTCCTGAGGGCACTGTGTGCTTTGGCAGTGCTAGGCCAGCGGGATTTCTCTGGCTCTGAGAGCTGCAGCAGAAGGCTGATGTTTGCTGGAATAATTCCTCCTCTTCCTCCCTGGTTTATTTTGTCTGGATGAGGCTGCTTTCTCCAGTTCTGAAAAAAATAGGGACAAGTCTGCATTGCTAGGAGATGCTTCCTTGAAAGTCTGCAGGGTGTCTGGCTGCACAGAGCATATCCTTGGGCTGTGAAAAACTTTTTCCTGCTGGCTCCCCGTACTTGACTGCAGGAAACCCTACTTTCCATAGAACCAGATGTGTTTGGTGGTTGGCTTAGAGGTTTGTTTTTGTTTCCTCTGGAGACCTTTCCAGGAGACTAGCTCCCTCTTATAACCCTCACTAGCTGCAGCTTGCCCTGATCCACCACAACCTCCTTCCATACCACTGGGTCCTTGCATTTCCTAAATGCAGTTTGCCAGCACATCTGCTGATTGCATCCTCTGACAACCATCTCCTGAGTGAGGCTTTGCCTCTGTGCATGGTGCCAGAGGAGCGTGGGTGTACATGAGGAGGATGGGTCCCCAGCTCTGTAGATGCTGGCACCATGATCTCTGGCACAGGTTTTTGTATAGGAGGAGGCAGGTCTCTCCCTGGTGAGAGACCTCTGGGTGGGGAACTGGCTGTTTGGTAGAGTTGGCTGGAAATTTTTTGATGAGTTGGGTTTTTGTATGTGTGGAAAAAAAATGGATTCACTGAAACTTTTGTTGAGGGACATTTACATGTCCCTTTTAAGGACAAAGGCCAACCTGTGTTTTCCCTACCCATTGTTTTCCCTGGTAAATTAAGACCTCTGTGATTGAAGTGCTAATTTGGAAGAACCAGGCTCTGTCCAGCAACTTGAATATCGCTTGCTTGCACTTTAAAAGGACAGCCCATCAGTTCTTGGAGCCATTTCACTTCAAGTCTTCCACTGGGCTCAGTGCCGGAGGCTGACTGTACAGCCCAGTGGTCAAGGCATGGCCAAGGGAAATTCAGATCAATCCAAATTAGGCTACTCAGGGATTTGAACCTGGATCTCTCCATGACTGCCCCATGCAACCAAGAAGCAGCAAGCTCCCAGGGTCTCGGGGAAAACATTTGCAAAGTAGCATCCTATCTACAGCCCAGGCTTGAGGAGCTCCCCTCTGATTTAAGGGAAGCTATTCCAGGGCACCGCAGTGGCAGTGACTGACCAGCCAGCCAGCAGCTGTGCAGTGGAAGATCAGTGCTTTTCCCCAGAGCAGACTGCTCCCTGCCCTCGACTGCGGCATTCTCTGGGCTCTCCCTTGTCTGCAATGCAGCCCTTTTAGCAGCGGGCTAATGCGTTCCCCCATACGGGAACAGTGGTACTAAACTGCTACCCATGTTTGCAAACTGCCCACTGTGCGTGTCCCTGCTAAGTGATGTGCTTTGCTTGCCAAGATACTTGGATAAAATACAGTCTGCTTAAATCTTGTATGTGCTTGTATTGAATCAAACTAAGCCATTGTGGCAGTTTAATATACTCCAGTCGCAACACCTCCGAGATGGAAGAAATGAACCTGAACAGGCCATTGGAAGCCTGATTTAAAACTGGCTGCATCAAAGATGCCAGCGGGATGTTCTGAGCTGAGGGGATTACAATGACGGGCAAAACGCAGGGTCACTAGCTTCGCTGGAGCTCTATTCCCAAGAGCGTAGGTGCAGTCACCCTGAGTGCTCTGCCTGGCAGAGGGAGAGGGCCTGGTGGGTCAGAGCACTTGCTGATGTGTCAGGCAAGTAATGTGGTCGTTATGGTCTCTGCTTCCTCCTAGGGGCTTGGGGCTAGCACATGGTGGTGTGAGGCTTGGCTGGCTTGTGGATGAAGGGTCCTTTTCTGCTGGGGGCTGGTTCAGACACGGCGGCACTGAGCAACTTTTGCTTGGCTGAAGCAAGGGACTTGCTTGTCAAGTGAATGCAAAGAAAAGCAAGGCTCTGGATGCCCAGGAGGCATCTCTCCCTGGAGGGGTGGGACACATTTCTGTTGCTCACTGCCCCAGTTTGATTTGCTCTTCTTGAGGAGGATTTGTGAACGCTGTGGAGCAGCTCCCTAGTTCTTTTCTCAGCCTACTCACCTTTGCTCTGTGTTGCAGGTTTCCTTCCAAATGAGTCCCTGAGGTTCCTGCTGGCAGCTCCAGCAGTGTCCTGTAGAAGTGCCCTCCTGCTCCTGGCCTCATCAGCCGAGGCCCCTCCAAACCTGCTTCTGCAATGGGTGGGTTGTAAGCACTGGTAAGACCTACGAGTCGTGTCACCTTCGCTGCTCTCTCCCTCTCTCGCGTTCTCTCTCTCTGTCCTTATTCCTTCTTGCCCATTTATTTCTGTTCTCCATGTGCTCTGCTGTTCTGTCTCTGGGGTTTTCACTGTCAGGTAATGAGGAGCTGTGGGTCCAGTCAGTCTTGGAGATGCCGAAGAGACGAGACATCCTGGCTATCGTGCTGATAGTTCTGCCCTGGACACTACTAATCACCGTCTGGCACCAGAGCACCATTGCTCCACTGCTTGCAGTGCACAAGGGTGAGAGAAATCAAACCAGCCCATGCCAAGTCTGTGCATCCCTCCCTCGTCCTCATCTCTCTCATTTCATTTCTCCATGGCAGCCATGTTCATCTCAGCTCCCAGTCCATGCTCATGCAGAAGCCTCCCCACTTCTGCTGTAGGAACAGCCCAGTGCTCATAGGAGTTCTTCAGAGACATCAAACTCCAAGCCATGGGATACGCTTATTGCACTTGGAGAGCTCTTTATGGCCTAAATCCAGAGTACTGAAGGAAGATGCTTTTCTTTGTTCCCTGATGATCCATAAGAGAGGATTCCCTTCCTGCTGGCCTTTGCAGCATTTTGCACGCAAGTTAGTCCAGCAGGAAAGCTGCAAAAATGAGAGCAGAGGAAACAAAGCTGCCACTTGAGACAGCTGCTCTGGGAGACATGAGGCAAAGAGCATTTTTTAAGCGTCCTCAGGAAAGCAGCAAACTGATGCTCTTGCACTTGAAGGAGAAGGCAAGAGCCAGCATCTCACCTGATTGTTTGGTGGAGTTAGAATGCTATGAGAGAGTCAGCTTCCACACTACCTGTCACACAAAGCATTAAATAGAGCCCTGGCCCAAATCAGATGAATGCAGGAAGTTCTGAGGGATCCTCTCTGGCCAGAAGGGTCCTAGTTTTTATCCTATTCTTGGCACAGCAGCTGTGAGAGCTCTTGGGGGCTGGAAGAAGCCACGCTGCCTACTGCAGTCTTCATTCTTGGTTCTGCCCTTCTGAGCGCCAGGGCAGGTGGCTCTGCTTGGGGAGGCTTGTCTGTGGGGAAGAAGGCCAGCTCATTTTCCCTCTCTGGTCCCTTTCTCTGGGAGATTCTCTCCCCTTTTCATTTTAATGTTTGCACCCATCCTCCACAGTTGCTTATCCTTTTGCTGAAGTCTGATGTGCAGTTTGAATTGTCAGAAGCTCAGAGTCTGTCCCGAGCAGCTTTACCTTTCCCCCTGGAGGACTGACAGCCACCCCATGAGGCTTTGGGCAGCGTGATCCCCTCTAGAAGGTGGACAGTGTGTCAGAGGATGAGGGATCTACGGGGCTCTAAAACAGGACTTGAAAGACTACTAAGAATACACTGTCTGTATACCAGTTTGATTCAATGCCCTAAAAACTAGGAGCTGTTTTTTGTGAATGGCCACGGACACTGAAGTTACAGCAGAGACTGCTCTGCTCTGACTCAGTCCTGAGCTTACCGATGACCTTGGTAAGACACTTCCTCTGCCTCTGCTTCTCTGAGCCCCCAGTGGAAAATGAGTGGTGATAGAGACCAACCTGAAAGCTCTTGGGAGAAATCGTTTTGTTCTTATAATGTGTTTCTGAGATCCTTTGGTAGCAGGTGCTGAAAAATAGATGTGCATGCTAGCAAGCACAGAATAGCAGTGCTTACACATGCCAGGATTTACAGCTGAGGGTTTGACCTGCAGGGGTTTGCAAACTGTCTGAAGCACCGTCCTGGCTAATTACATTTGTGTCTGTGTCCAATGCATTTTGCAGATCTATTTTTGAATTGATTCCAGTGTTCTCTGCTTTCAGAGAGCTCTGCTGTGTGATGCTGATGTGCTTTGCCTTATATAGGGCCTGATACCAACATGTGCAGGACATCTTGTCGCTGTCCCCCTGCCCCAGATCCAGATATACACCCTCCCTCTGTCAGTGCCATGAAGTACGAGGCCTTCATTCAGTTCAGGGCTGGTATCAAAGTCTATGCTGCTGGAAGAGTAACATGCTATGAAAAAACCATAGGTAGTACCCTGCTGGGTCAGATCTAATGTCTGTCTGTTCCTGTTCTTTCTCATCTGAAGTTCCTGGTAGTAGCTGGTTTTGCAAAATCTATGGCTCAAAGTATTATGTGCCCACCAGAGAGCAGCTGGCTTATATCCTGAATGGAGGTGCCCCTTCATCTCTGCCAGTTCCTAACTGTAGACCGTGGTATTCCTGCTGGTCTACAGTGGTACAAAAGTGTGAAAGTTGCACCCTGGAAAAGTGACAGGTGCATGAACATTTTTTTTCCCCTGAGCTGATCGTGAACAAGTCTCTCTTTGCAAGGATTTTATATGTTTGGATCAGTGTATCCCACATATATATGCTGTTCGTTGTTCCCATCCGCACTACTGAATGGGCTGTTACGTTCAGAGATAGGTAGGGGTCTTTTTGAGGAGAGGTTAGTCAGAGGCAGGTGAAAGTCTCTGCAGGAAAAAGCCTACAATTACAGGCTTTAATTTCTACTCTCCATTTCTGGATTTGAAGTGTGTCTTTCCCTGCTTCTCTGTGCCCCATCCCAAGCCTGTCAGAAGAGCAGTGGGGTACTGCAGTATCCTGGCCAGATGCTGCTGCTGGGGGATCTTCACTGGCTTGGTATTTTCGAGCAGTTAGTTCCCTGCCTCCCAATCCAGGTGCTCCAGTGCCTGAGTGCAGAGCCATGAGTCCTGTCCTGCTGAATGTGGTGCCCAGAGCACTGGAGCTCTTCAGGAATGACAGATTGTCAATCCATGTTGCTGTTTTCTTTATCTAGACCTAACTGCTGTACAAGCCTGTCTCTTCGGGGTGCTTTTTGAAGTTGCTTATTCTGAGCACTCAGCTGCAGCATTGTCCTGGGCTCTCAGGCCTTGTTTGGTGCTAGTTTTCTAACAGCAGGAACGTCTTTTCTCATGTGTGTTTGTCCCTGATTCCTTTATTTATTTGTGTACTTATTTATTAAAGCCTCCATCCGAGCTTGTTTCCTTTCCTCTGAAACCATGAGGGTGACCTCCTATTAGCAAGCAGCCTGCTGGCTCAGTCGGGGGGTGTTGGAGGACTGAGTCCATGCGGCTTTTTCTTCTCTCTCATACCCTTGCTCAGATGATGGTGGTGACTCCCGGCGTGATCTCGCTGCAGGCTTGGACTCCAAGGAATACTGCTTGTCAGACCGGGACATTGTGGAGGTGGTGAGGACAGAATATGTTTATACCCGCCCACCCCCGTGGTCAGACACCCTTCCCACCATCCACGTCATTACACCCACCTACAGCCGGCCCGTACAGAAGGCAGAGCTGACTCGCCTGGCCAACACCCTCCTGCATGTGCCAAACCTGCACTGGATCCTGGTGGAGGACTCACAGCGGCGCACGCCTCTCATCACCCGGCTGCTGCGGGACACGGGGCTTAACTACACCCACCTCAATGTGGAGACACCCCGCAACTACAAGCTGCGGGGAGACATGAGGGATCCCCGCATTCCCCGGGGGACCATGCAGAGGAACCTTGCCCTGAGATGGCTGAGAGAGACCTTTAACAAAAATAACAGCCAGCCTGGGATTGTTTACTTTGCCGATGATGATAACACCTACAGCCTGGAGCTCTTTGAGGAGGTAAGACCCTGCTGGGGGGCTCCCAACGGGCTGAACACAGCAGATTAGCACGTGAGGTGTAAAAGATGCTGTGTAGTGAGCTGAGGAGATGCTGCGTACATCCTCTCCTGCGCTCTGGGTCAGTCTTGTCTGTATAGTGGTCCCACCGCAGCTGTCCTGAAGTTTTCTCTGGGGCTTGGTTACTGCACTGCAAAGTGTGTGTTTCCCAGAGTCAAAGGCATCCTGTGTGAAGTAACAGGAACCCAGTTTATCCTGTGGCATGTGATCAGGACACAGGTCATTTTTACTGTAAAGGAAGCTAATGAGGAGCTGCCTTCCCCTGTGGGGAGTGTTGTTAGGGATGGAATATCGCCTGCTGTCCGATGTGCCTGTGCAGAAGCACGTGCCTAGCAAAAGAAACCTTGGCCATCCTCCTTCCATGCCACACCCTGGAGGAGATTTCCGGCTGGTTCCTGATCTGATGTTATCCACCTTTTTTCTCCACCGCCCCTAAGTATTGCACTTGGCTGTCTGTTAATTCATGTTTGTTCTTGTTTGAGGAGTCCCTGGGGTTTCTCTTCCTTGCTTGCTGTTTGCATTTGTTCGCTCTCATCCCGGAGTGTCCACTGGTTAAATTCTGTAGCTGTCAAGAGCCTGGCGCCTGCTCTGCACAGATCCCCAGCTGAGGTAGCAGTGCCCTTTCAGAGTTACGTCTGAATGGTGCCAGCACAGTCATAGGCTTGCAGGACATCTTGTTCAGAGCTGTTCTGTGTGGTTGTCTCTGGGTTGCCACACAGGCGAGGAGCATGCGTTTATCAGTGCTTGCTTCTCCTCCCAGGAAAGTGGAGCCCTTCACGCACTGCCTTGGAGAGGGCTGTCTCTCTGCCGGGAGGTGTGTGCAGTGCTCCCTTCCAGAGCTCCTCCTCTTGCAGCATCTGGGGACGGATGGTCTCTCATGCTGTTGTAAGTAGGCAATGAGGCTGGGGTCTCAGCCTGGAAGTTTGCGGCTCCAGGAACTGTGATGGCAGGCTGAATTTCAGCATGTCCTGACAGTCTTGTAAGACTTGAGCAGGGGAAGGTTCCCATGTGCTTTCCCACCTTTGCTGTTTGTTCCACTCCTACTGGGGCTTGAAATGAACTCCTGTGCCTTTCCCTGTCTGCAGGTATGCAACGGTCTTACAGTGCCAGGTACACTGTACCTCACCTGGCTTCCAGCTCAGAAATTACTTGTTCCCTTGCTCTCCTAAGGCCGAGCTCTCACAGCAAGGGACAAGAAAGGAGGATTGCATCCTTCACCACCAGTTACCAGTTTTCATACCAGGGATTTCCTGTTTATTCGCTCCATACATGCCCCCTTTCCCTCCCCTGTTGGCTTTCACTTGAGCTTGGATAGCCACAGGAATATACATGCTTTTAAAGCTGAAAGTAAATTCAGACTGAATGACTGTCTTCCACAATCCCCTTTGAGGCTGGCTCTGGCAGCATCCTGAGACAGGCACTGCACAATAATAAAGCAGAAAGGGTTCCTTCATTCACCCGTGTGCTTTTCTCGTAGGGGCTTCTCCTCTCTTGATATGTAGCTGCAGTTAAGGTCACATGGAGCCAATGAAATGTGCTGTGAAATGCAGAAGACACGCACTATAGTTCCCTGTGGACAGGGGCTGCTGTTAGCATGTGTATAATGCAGAAGGGCAAGTGCCAGAGCTCTTCTGGTCTCGTTTGCAGTAATTAGCAGTGATGAGATTAGCTCTGGGAGATCCCTGATCTAAGAGACTGGGCTGAAAGCAGAATGCGAGGCCGAGCCTGCCAGCAGAGCAGGACAGGGCACTGGGGGATGAACGGGCAGACTGGCATTCAAATCATCTGCGTTGGCAAGTGCAGGCATCTGAAGTGTCCCCTGATGGCTCCTATCTATTTCTGTTGACTTTACAGGGAGTAGAGGCATCCAGCGTTGTTCCGCTGGGTAGCAGGAGCAGCTACAAAGCACCATCCTGCATGTTGGGAGCTTCTGGAGAGGCTGCGCTTCTCAGCTATCCCTGAGGTTGTGGGCTACAGCTGCAGTGCCTCACTCTAAAGATGCTTTTAGCCTTACTGGGGCTCATGGGTTGAAACTGCAGCTCAAACTCCTTAGCTTTCAGAGAAAGCACCTTTCTTCCTAGATATGCCATTCCTGCATGTCCAGGTGGCCTTGGACAAGGTGCTTCCCTCCTCTGTGTCCTGGTTTCCCCAGCTGTCCATGTGGAGGACTGATGCCCCACAGCTCTAAAGACCTTTGGACAAAATACCACTCTAAATCTCACTTATGTTTATTATTGGCAGCTTTGTTTTTAGTGCTGAACTCGTGCTTGGTTCTGTGGCTATCCATTACTATTGCTATTGTTAGTTGCCACTTTCCAAAGCACTTTGCTTCTCCAGCTCCAGGATGTGCATCCTTGTACAGGTGAGTAATGAGCTCTGCAGCTTGGTCCAAGCCACAGAGGGTGCCTGGGAACATAAGCCAGGCTCTTAGCTCTGGGGTTTGTGCTGAAGCTCAGGGATGTTTGTCTCCTGCAGGACAGTGAGCAAGGTGAAGTCGCGTGTGTGTTGGAAGTCGCGTGCAGCCGATCCTTCTGTGTGCGCCCACCATACCCTTCTCTTTCCTTGCCTCCAGATGCGCAGCACCAGAAAGGTGTCAGTGTGGCCAGTAGCCTTCGTCGGTGGCTTGCGCTATGAGTCACCCAAAGTGAACGCTGCAGGGAAGGTCTATGGCTGGAAAACTGTGTTCGACCCCCATCGCCCCTTTGCTATAGACATGGCGGGGTTTGCTGTGAACCTCAGACTGATTCTCCAGCGATCTCAGGCTTACTTCAAACTGAGAGGAGTGAAGGGAGGCTACCAAGAGAGCAGCCTGCTCCGGGAACTAGTGACCCTGAATGACCTTGAGCCGAAAGCTGCCAATTGCACTAAGGTATGGTCTGTTCCTCATACATGGGTTGTAAGGATCCAGAGGTAGGAGAAAGCCCATTCAGCCCCATCATTCAGTTACTTGTCCTCTGCGTTTGAAGAGAGCACCCTCCCATTGCAAGGGAGCTGGGAACGGGCGATTGTATTAAAATGTGTGGAGGGCAGTTACCTTTTTTGGTTGCAGACTGCTAGCGGTTGCCATAGGCCTTGAAATACGGAGTCTTCTCTCCCTTGTAACTGTTCCTCTTTCTTATATTACCTCTAGAAAATATCCTTATTATTTTCAAGATGGGCTTATCTGTGGCCGTGCTAATCCCCTGGAGCAGGGAATTCCATAGGTGAAATGTATGTCGGTTGCTTTACGTGAATTCCTGAGGGGGGGCTTTTGAGTACTGGTACTCCTGTGATAAGCCAGCATCAGATGAGATTTGGCCCTCCGGAACCCATCTGAACTGTAACCCAGGAGTACCAGCCACGGTGTTTCCTGGCTGCAGGGAAAGTCTGTTCACACAATCACTGCCTTATTGTGAAGCTGCCTTCTCCCTCTTGACATCGATGCAATATCGCTGTAGTTGTCCACAACAACCTGGATCTTTCTGTGCCAGAGATAATGTAGAAATGTTTTAATGCCTGGGATATTGCTCTGAGCTCTAGGAGGCTTCCATAAAGCTTCATTTTGGGGGGATTTTACTGCTGTCAAATGACTGCTAATTATTTGACTGTACACATTGCCTAGGAGCCACCAGGTCATGGAGCAGGACCCCTATGTGCTAAATAATGTAGAATCTCAGAACACAATGATGGTTCTTGCCCTGAAGACTTCCCAGTCTAAGATGAGAGACAACAGATGGATATCTATCTGAAATGACAGGGGAGCATGCAAGATACAATGAGACAATGCTGGTTAGTGTGACAGGCATCAATCATAGCACATCAGCAACGGAGGTGCTGTCAAGTGCTTCTGAAAGCTTTGTGAGTGGGTCCACTGAGCACCGCAGGTGTGGAGGAGGTCCCCTGAGATCACAGACCCCTGTGTAGCACTCTCATGCCTTTGTCTGTAATAGGCACCAGCCAGTCTGATTTAGGGAGGTTTTGCAGGAGGATTATTCTTTTTTTGCAAATTACCTGTTACTGCCAACAGACCCAGTGTTGAATTCCAGTCTCCATCCCTTTTTGGGATATGAAAAAATTTTGAATAATACCCTTTCTCTCTGCTTTCCATCTGCACTGCTCCACAGCCCCTAGCCATGGAAAAAAAAAGGATCTCAATGTTCAGCAGTGCTCAGGCAAGGAGTCCTGGCATAAGGAAGAGGAGCTGAGGGGGAGGAGCAACTTTGTTTATTATCTGATACCTGCTGTGCCTCATTTTTTAAATCTACATGTCTGTGGTTATGGCTGTCCAGCACTGGGATAAATAACACAGATGGTCTCCCATGGTGGGAAAAGAGATTGGAATAAAATTAGATCTCTGTTCTTGGGCACTGTGTGGCCTACTAGCTAACAAGAAAGCACTGGCTGGAAGTAACTGTGTTTGCAGCAGGGCAAGGGAGATACACAGGTTGGTTTAGGCTGGTGTACAGAAGATTAGGGGTGTTTACTCCATGGCCAGTTATGCAATCTTTGGTATATTGTCCCTACTGTAAATAACTACTGGAAAGAAGCTGTGTTAAAAGGCTGGGGATAGGAAATGGCAGTTGTGGAGAGGAACACATGGAGGAAAGAGAGGAAGGAAAAGATTGTTTCCAGGCAGGAGGGAAAAAATGATGCTGTCAGACAGGCTGCCATGTCAGTGCTGTCACACAAGAGCTGCAGGTCAGAGATGGAGACAAAGCAGGAATTGCTGGCCAGGATTTGAAGCAGACTGCGTTTCTTTTTTTGGCTAGGATCTTACAAGGGTCCTTGTTGTGAAGTGAATGCTGTCTGCTCCTGGCAAACTCTGAGTGCAGCTTTGCAGGTTGAGCTTTGCCTTTCTGCTTTTAGCTGATGCCAGCAGCCTCCATTTCCCAATTGCTGTTTTGCTCACCCATTTGACAAGGAGGAGGGCCCAGAAAAGCAGCAGAGGACAAAAGTAGGCTGTGGTCTGGGGTCCTCTTGCCCTGAGATCAAAGCACAGACTTCTTTCTCATTATGCTAGTGTGCTCCCAGCAGTTGTCATGGTTTGCTTCTGTTAAGCATAACCATACTCCTGCTTTGCAGTGAGATTTACATTAAAAATTATGATGTGCTCAGATGCAGTTGTTAAGGAGGGATCAGAGAAGTATGTAAGATAAGCATAGACATCTGTTCTCCAGAAATGCTGCCTTCCCTGTGTGCAGTGCAGGTATTTGTAATATTTATCAGAATTCAGCCCACAAATGCACACTCCTGCAAAAAGCTTAAGCTTTGGCCAAAGACATGTATCCTGTTTATTTTCTTTGATTTGGGAACTGCCCAAAATGAAGGAGAAAATTAAGGAAGTCAGTATTAATTGCCGAGGACAAAGGGGAGAGTTATCCCTCCTTATCAGGAGGGAAGGGTTGGTTTATACTGGAGTTTTAAGGAAACAAGGCTTTGCAAGAGTGCTACGTATTTCTGTGTTCTGCTGCTTCTGCATTTCCCCCACACACACCCCCAAAGCAAACCATACTCTCTTCAATCCATTGACACAGGATAGAGGTCTGAGATTCTGTATTCCCATAAGGTTGATGTAACTGGGACATACTCTGCTCCCCATTTTCTATTAACACCTGAGGAAACAAGCTGCAGTGTGCTCAACCAGGGAACCTTTCAAGGAGAGAGACTTTGAGTGGTCCCAGCTATTGAAAAAGCCTCAGCGTGGGCTGGCATGAGAGGACAGACCACAAAATACAAGGTCATTGGAAATGAGGCTGCTTCTGGAGCCGCTTGTTTCTCCAGGGAGATAGGCGTAGGTGTGTTTCGCTGGGTGAGACAGGCTTTTGTGCACTCGGGTGGTCTCGGTAGCAATTCACTGGGATTGAAGTGGTGGCTAAAAGTAGTTATTCCTCCTCTCTCCTTATCTCTTGGCTGAGTCAGATCTGAGATTAAATCTGCGGGTTAGCAGCTCAGTGTTTAGGTGGATGTTGTGAAAGGGAATCGGCTGGCAGCTTTGCGATGGACCGGGAACGGCTGTCTCTGAGCCTTAGAGGCAGGGTGCGTGTGGGCACTGTTAAATGCCACAGTCGGTATAACCGGTTGCTATCAGACACAGGCTAGAGAACAGGGAGCAAAGAGAGCTCTCCCAGCAGTACCTGAACCACACACCAACACTGTGGCTACCGTGGGTCTTGGAACTGGCTCTAGGAAGGGAATAAATCCTTGTGCATATGGAGGCAACCAAGCTTTTGGGCCCAGCAGCAGCCAGGAAATTACACAGTAAAAGGAGACCAGAACTGGCTGCTTCATGATGTCACAGATCTAAACCAGCTAAAACTGGCTCAGAATGGGCAGGAGAGAGGGTAAACATCAGCCTAAGGCAAGAAGGCTTGAAAAAAAAGAGTACTTCGCTTCCGCTTTATTTTATCCTGTGATGCTACATACAGCAGGGAGGGGAATCAGCTTCACAAGATCTTTGTTTTCTTTGCCTTTCAGGGGCTGAGCAGCAGGGTACGGATGGAGCAGATCTGTCCTCTTTGGGGTTAGATTGTTCCTGAGACTGGGCTCCTCTTTTCATGTGGGTTTGTGACCAGTGGTTTGCAGTGAGTGTTCAGTATCCTGGCTGCTCTGTGACAGCACTTTGTTGGTTAAGCTTCACATGCACACCAGTGAAGGCACTAGCACTTGAGCTGTTGATTTTTACGACAGAGATGCAGAACTTGGAGGGTTCTTTTGGACTTGTCTTGTCCTGATTAGTCACCAGAACTGCTGTGCCAATGCCATCCCCTGTATCACAGCCGAAAGCTGTAATTTACATTAGAGTAGTTTGGGTTTTGCAGCACTGTCTGCCTGCACTGCTCCACAGTGGACCTTCAGATCCATGCTGCAGCTGCAATAGCTCAAATTAGACCGCTGTAACCCTTTCTTCTCTTGTGGTCTTGTATGTTTTGCCTGTAATACCCATCACAAAGCAGAAATCTTCAAGTTGGTGTAATTGCACAGTTGAAGATTACTGTTTGAGCTCTGGTTCATTTAATAAGAGTGGCCACGATTCTCTCGACATATGAGAAAAGCAAGAGTTATACGGAGAAGCAATCTTTATTTTTTATACCAGCGGATGTGCTTTTGGGAGAAGAGGGCCTCCATGATGCCTAAGAGAGCCTGCAGAAATTCGGTTTAGCACAAGCTGAGAGGATGCAAATCAGTCATTTCAGCTTGGTGTCTCTTTTTCTTCACGTTGTGTAGTCTCCATTTCAAATAACAATTATTGAAACCCTCCATAGAGGGTCTGTGTGCTTGAAATCCTGTGACCCCCTCCAACTGTAGGTCGACTTGCCTGTTTGCTTTTTAATTTCCTGTTTAGAAGACAATGAAGAAGTCTGCTATGGAGATGAATCTTTGTAATGTCTTAGATGTGTTTTGAGTCCTCTGATTCGGAATGGCAAGGCTGTAAATGATTGGCAGTGTTTCGCAGTAGTAGATTTTTAAAGGGGACTCCCTTAGGTGACCTATATGAAACCACTGTTCAGGAGAAGTCAGATACTTGGTCCCCCTCACTCTTTAGTCCCTTGCAAGCTGTACTTTTTGCACAAGCCAGAGCTTCCCTGAGGCATAAAACAAACACACTGCTTGTGGAAAAAATCAAGCAATTGGCTGAGAGGAAAAGCAGGTGTTTCTTTACTAAGTGGTGATCTCCCTCCCACATTAAAGAACACAGCATGAAAAATGGTAGAAGCTGCTGTATCAAGCCGCAAACTCTGAAAATTGGTCCATTTTAGTTAATTTAACTGTCTTTTTTGGCACTTGGCTTTAACAATCCGAAGGTGGGATCCAGTTTAAAGAAAAGCTAATAATGTGTAGTTGTGGTCTTCTCTTTACAGAGTATGTGGTTAGAGTTGTTTGAGTCCCGTTCCTGGCAGAGCGCAGCCCTTGGCTATCAGCAGGGTTGAGTGTTTATGTGTCAGAAGTGGAAGGAGCTCTTACCTGCTCCCGCTGGAAAGGAGAATTGGCTACAAGATTTTTCTAGCACCTGGACTGCATTAAGGTTTATACATTCTGTTTGTTGGATGAGGAGCTCCTAACTGATGCTTGCATAGCACTGAGAGCCACTTGTACAGACCTGTTTGGTTTTGCCTTTTCATAGGAAAGTAACGCAGTAATTGCAGCAGCGTTGCTGCAGTGGGTGAGCAGGACTGTAATAAAGGCTAACTTTGATGAGCAGGCTCTGAAGTGGTTGAGGGGGAGCGATGAAATGGTTTTTTGGACCCACTCCAGACAGCAGTTGGTCTCCACTGCCTTAGTATTAGCAGGCGAGATTTAAGCCCCGCACAGGAGGTGACTGCGCACATCAGAGACAAATTTGGTCAAACAGCTTCTTGGGAAGGTGGGGGTGCTCCTGTTTAACCAGAAGGGTTTGAAAAGTGCTTTGTTCATCCTTTAGAAACAGAACATGCCCGTGCCCTCGTTTTTCAGAAAAGCAGGGACTGGGTATGAAATGGTTTGCAGATACTTGGATTAAATGTGCAGAGTATTGTCATAGCAACAAGAGGGGAAACCCCGCAAGGCAGGAAATAGCAATGCGAACAGGTGAAGGGGAGCAGGAAACTGTAGCTCTGAAGGGATAAAGCTGCTCCCCGCAATCCAGGTTCTAGGAGCAAAGCCGTAAGTATAATTGAGTTTAGTGAGGGGAGATAAACAGCTTCCAGAACTGTCTGTGCCAGCAGTATAGCACAGCTAGTAGAAACTATTTACCTATAATACTCCCCCCCACCTCCAAAAATGTTAGACCACCTCTTCAATTTGTATTTTTTCCAGTACTCCTCCATGGATGTTGGTCTATATTAAACTTTGCTGCTAAGACTGAGGGAAGCTTTTAGTAGAAGCTTCAGTTCTAAGCAAGTTGGAGAGGGGCTTTAAAGCGATGCAACATACTGTACCTGGTACAGAGTAGTGGATGGCAGCGTGGGGCCAGCATTTCAAAGGAAATGCGTATGGGGCTTTTGAGGTGACATGGTAGACTAATGCTTGCTGGGTTATGAAAGGGCTGTGTACAGCCCAGAGCACGTGGGAGGAAGGGAGTGTTCTGTAAGGAGTGTTCTGTAGCTCCTGCATCTTGCAGTTCTGAGACAGCAGAGGTTGCAACAGAGAACCGGAGCAGCAGTAAATACTTCTCAGATCAGTGTGACTCTCACATCTTTTTAGGCTCTTAAAAGAATTTAAAAGTCCAAAAGAAGTGATAGTGAGCAGACTAATGTCTTCCCTCCAATAATGGATTTTCAGAGACGCACTGAAAAATCCACTTTAATATTTCACACAACCAAAGACAAGGGTAACGATTGGAGCAGCTGGTGGTACTCAGGATAACTGCCTCTTCCCTCAAATGCACGAGTCACAATGTGACCTGAAGTGACAAGAACTTGCATTTCCACTCTGAGCCTAGCAAATAACTCCATGCTGGCCAATGATGTAGTAACATGTAATAACCAAGAACCAGAGTAAGGAACTTGGTCTATGGGGAAACATGCATGTCATTCTCTGGTTATGAAGGAACTGCCTTACATCATTGAAAAGGTTGATGAGCCTTTCGAGGAAGATGGTTGATAACTACATGGAAGGAGCAGGTTAATGTCCCAAGACAGTACACTGTAAAATGGGTAATTTCTGTGCACTGTGCATTTTGGATAGCAGTAGGCCTGCCTAAATGAAGTTTTATGCAAACCTCCTTTCAGCTGTGAATGCGCCATTAGGCTCCAGGGTAGATGGTTAAATTGCACTATTGATTTAATGTGCAAGAATATTTGTTAGTGCAGTGAAGAGATGCAGCTAATGACTTCTGTTGGCTTCTTTAGATTTTAGTCTGGCATACGAGGACAGAAAAGCCTGTGCTGGTGAATGAGGGGAAGAAAGGATTCACAGATCCCAATGTGGAAATCTGACTGTGCATGGCTGAGCAGAGACCAACACCTGGTAAGAGCTCACATTTTTGAACAGTAATGAGAAGCAACAGTAAAAAAAGGAAAATACTAGACAATGACAGTAAAAAGACAAGAGCTCTTTTAAATCTGATTTTTAATCTGAGATGGATTTTGGGATAGTTCCAAGGGGTGGCAGCTAAGTGCAGCGAGGCAAAAGGGTAATATACATGCTGATTGTGTCTCTGTTGCAGAAGATTTCTTCATGCACAGCCTGCAAGGTTCCTCTCCACAGCGTACAACCAGCCAGGCATGCAGTAGCCAGGACCTCTGCTGACTTGCAAGAGTTTTAGCGTACTGAAAACAAGCAACACTGCATACATAAACTACCCGGATTCCCCTGCCCTTCCTCCTGGACTCTGAGCAGAACCACATGCTCTGGAGGTGGAGAAAAAGCACAGAAAATACAGGACTAACATCAACTTCAGTACAAGACCAGCTGCCTCGTGAGATGCTCTGTTTGGGAGAAGTGCATGCAGGGCATGATGCACTGAAGACACAGCCCAGCTGGAATGGTAGTCTAGACTGAGGGGGCTGTTTTACAGGACCTGAAAGCAAGGGTGAGAATGCCCACAGGAGTGTGTTGGCCCCTGATGACTTGTTTTTCCCGAGACACACGTACCTTGTGGCTATGTGTGCAACAGCCTAAGCAGCTCTCTGTTTGTGGAGGGGACAGCTGCCTTCTGAGATGGCACCTTAGCCCTTAATTTTAAACCTACTTTAATCAGTGTTTATTACGCTGCACAAGACAGGACGGTTTCGGGGGAGGGTGAAAAGCAAGGCAGGTTAGGACAAACCCATTAAGTATCTCTGTTCTCTTTGTATTCCCTCTCCTTTCCCTTCATTAGTTTCATGGTTTGGAGGGCACTCTGACATACCTCTATGTTCCTGGATGGAGTTAAGTTTACAGCATGTGGTTCTTTATTCATCCATGCTAAAGTAATTGGAAGTGGGTTTTAATGAGATTGTTGTGGCCATACACCATAATACTTCAACCAGGCACAGATCTTGGTTCTGTTTAGCTCTAATTTGGTTCACATGAGCATTAGGTGTGGGATTCTCTGAAGGGTGCTCCTACATAAAGCCAAATTTCCACTCTTAAAAAAATAAAGTTAACTGCTTAAAACTAGGGATTGAATGATAAAAGCTGATTTTAGTGCATTTACCATTCTACTGGAATGTATCCTTCAGCCCTAGCCCCTTTTTCAGGGCCATGCCATACTACTCCAGAGCTACTGGCGTGAAAATCCACGCTGGAGCAGTTCGAGGGTTAACTTCTAATGGATAGAGCAGCACCCTTGTAAAGCGGATCCTGTGCTTAGTGCTCTGTTTCTTCAGCACCTGGCTTGAGGTAGGTTGAAAAACTATCTATGTAGAACACTAGTCACCTCTTCCCTGTTCTGTAACATCAAAGGACCTGAGATAGCATTGATGAAAGGGTGTTCTCTGATGAAACTGTATTTTGCTTCTCAGTGAGAGACACAGGACTGAGAAATGCAGAAGAGGAACCTGGGTGCTACTACCTTGGTTGACTCTGTATTTGAGATTGACAAACTTGCTGAGGAAGAAATTGAGGTACAACATACCCCTTCTCCCCACCTCCAGCCCCTTTAAAAAAACCCAAAACTTACCTCCCCCTTCATAGTTGTCAAACCTTTGATCAACCCCCACTGTCCTAATTCTTTCAAAAAGGTCTGAAGCACAATTTTACCTTTGAATTGAGGGAAAATGTAATCCTGGAAATAGACTTGGTTATTTTTAGCCCTAACACATAGAACTATTAAAATGCTATAGATTTGATTGTTAGCTTCACAGTGCAGAAGTCTCCCCGTGGACTAATGACATTGTGTATTTCCTAATATTTAAAAAAAGGTATTTTTTTGTAAGTTATTTTCTCCCACTGTATATCAAAACCATTGGGGAAAAGTTGCATTCTTTAGTTCCCAGTCACAGAAGCCTTGCTATGTAGCCTTTACAAAAATGTTCCTTTAGATGCATTGGCTGAAGCACTACTTACATAGAAAGCATTTGATGCTACTGGCCGCTGGATGCTCTATGGGAACAGGTATTGTTATCTTGTATTAAAACAGTAGCTCTCTGCACTCAAGCAGATTTATTCTGTTATTGTACTAGCCTTCCAAGTTCACTTCAGTCTGCAAACCCTAGAGTGGAAAGAGACATTTTTGAAGGACTACAAAGTTTTCATACTATTTAAATAGTTTCCAACTGATGTCCTCTCCCAGCTGCATGTTTTGTTTCACTCATCTTAATTCCAGTCCCTGCTGGGTTGCAACCTTCCCTCCTTGGAAGGAAATAACTTTCAGAAAAATGCAAAGAATCAAGTCCTGAACACAACCCTGCACATACACTCCACTCTCCTCAAAGTTGGTCACACGAGCCAGGGCCCTTCCAACTTGCACGGAGGCTACCGTGGTCCTCGGGAGCAGAGATACGTATATTCAGCAAGACCAGCTCTGGCCAGGATGGAGTGTATTACAGCTGCACTGTCTGTTCTCAGTTTTAAACAAACTGTATTTAAATTTGTTAAATAAAATTATGGTTTCTAAGAGCTAGAATACCCCGCAACTGCATTATCAGAGACAGTGCACATGTCTGGTGTTTCTCTCATAGCCTGAATCCTCTGGTTACCAGAACAGAAAGCAGGTGCTGAGCAACTTCTCGGAAATTCTGAACAGATTCGCAGCTTGAATTTGATCTCTTCCTCTCCCTAAAGAGATGTCAGCTCCTCAGTGACTGTGGAGCTGGTGAGTTAAAAAACCATGTTTTCCTAAACCCTGGGTTTCTGTTTTGAGGGACAAAAAGAAAAAAGACAACAGGACCCAAGATCCCAAGATTTCACAGCATGTTTAACTAGGAAGTACAGATGTGCTCTCCCATTTGCAACTATGTATGCAACCCCTTTACTTCTTCCCCAACCAAGATCTGATCTCTGCTCATTTTACAAGGGGGAATTTCATCTTCAGGTGCTTCACAGTGAGAGCAGGGGTGGAGGGATGACTGGAAGTCTAACTTGTCCTTTTCTCCTCCTGCACCTCCTCCTTGGAAGTTCTCATTCCTGCCTGGCCTGAAGCATAATGATATATTTGATAGAGGACAAAACGCATTTCACTTTTTAAAACTTCTTTTTTCCTTTTTGAGAGAGACACAACCTCCATAGTAAAACTTAGTGGAAAAAGAGCTCAAATTAAAGTCATTTGACAACCAACTTGGCTTCCAACAAGTGAACAAGTAATGGCCTCTTTGCAGAGCGAGTTGCTAAATTCTGCCTGGAAGCCCAACAAAATGGTTTTCCACACCTGGTTACTCACACGTTCACCAACTATTTTCTCCCTATCTAATTATAAAAACAAGGAAGCCAGTAATAACACATTTTTAAAGTCACTGGAGAACTGAGCTCAGCTTTCAGTTCAGATGGCTTCAGTTCTTTCTCTCTCTCTCTCCTGCCTCCAGCACCTTTTTACTCCCCCACATTCACCAGATGGTCCATAACATCATGCGCAGCCATCCAAGCTGTGGGTCCTCAGTAGTGCACGGAGATGAGCTTCCGCATCCATCTATGAAACAATGGACTCTGGTTCCTTCAGGGACCATTCTCTCTTCTGAACTTACTGCCAAAGAGCAAATCCTTTACCTGGGTCTAGTGGAAATTAACATGCCCAAGTGCCTGGGCCATCGTGTCCCCAGACATGCAACCAGGAATATTCGAGATGAACCAAACATGGGAAAGAAGCTCTCATCAGTCCACGTACTGGGTCCTTCCTAAATAAGGTATGTCGACAGATTGTATTATCCGTCCTGCAGTGCGTTCTTCAAAAATGACAATCTGCATAAGAGAGGGATATATAAAGTTCCTCCATACAAAGGCTGAGTTACTTTAAATATTTTTAGGAGGAGAAGGCATACGATCACAGCAGGGGAAGGAAGCATCATTTAAAGAGATCAATCAATATGAGTCTGAACAGTAACTGTGATTCTTCTTCAGCACCACATGATGCAGAAAATGAACCAGCATCAAATCAGGTTTGTCTTGATTTTGAACTTGATACAGTGCTTTGAAGTTTAGCTGCCATCCTCATCATGTCTTAATAGTTGTCAGAGCCATAGTCAGCTTTAGAGCAGCACCTTCCCTAATTTTCACAGATCTTAGGAGGTAACAGTCTCCTTCCTCTCTATTGAGCTGGTTTTCAGCTAGAGATAGGTAATTAATATACTGTATATGTTTAGCTCTTCAGGACATGACTCAAAGCAGGATCTTTAATAATACAAACAAGCAAAGAGAAATCCCACCAAAGCCTCTCACCTCATTGCTCCCTTTCCATAACCAGGGGCCAGGAAGGTAGAGTGTTTCCTGAGGTCCAATTTTCCAGTAGCGGCCCAGGTTCTGACCATTGACAAACACAACTCCCTTTTCCCAGCCCTAGAATCAAGACAGTACACAGAATTACTGATGCAGCTGTATTGCCTAGTTAGCATCCCCACAGGAAACTAAGTCTACTTTCACACTTGCATTCTTTCAGGCCACTTTCTGCAGGTTTTCTGCTTGCTTTCCCTGTGCAACTCCCTGAAGCCATGAACATTTAAGTAAGCCCTGTTGAACAGGAGTTATCCTTAATGTACTAATTAAAAGGATAAAGCTTTCAAAAATGTGCAATTCATGCTTGTACAGGAAACTTCATCCTTTTGAACAGATGTATCTTTATTTCTTCCCAAGCATAGAGTATCTCCCCTCACCTATTTCCCAGGTGACAGAAATACTGTATTGCTACTGACTAGCATAATTTACAACAAAGCATAAATGGAAAAGTGAGCAGTACAATAATGATTGGCATGAACCCTGGCTCTAAGGTAGCGAAATCGGAGGAGGAAGTTTAATAATACTTAATATCTCATCTTAAGTTCTGTGCAAGAGCAGCAGTCTTCTGCAGAAGGAAGATGTGAACGCTAACTCTCATGCCATGTCTACAAAGAAGTGACTCTTTCCGTATCACGTTGAGGAGGTAGGGATAAAACTAGTACCTCCTTTATTTTTTGTGCCCATTACTCCTCTGCAACTAGAAAAGAAATAGCATTTTTATGTCAATAAAAAAGACTAACTGTTCATTAGCAGCTCTGCAGAGTCAGTATTGCACATGTTTTCTCATCAGGACCACTACAGACTGAGCAGAATTACCTGCCAGCTTGAGAAGACTTCTTTCTCCAAGATCAGAGGAAGACTACAAAACTACAGGCAGAGCTCAGGCAGAGCTATTACACAAGCTTTTTAAAAATCTTGATCAAGAAAAAATAGAGGGGGAAGAAAAACAGGACTTGCCTGTAGCTTCAAGAAAGTGTCCTGTGGCTGATGCTCTATCCACAGCCTTCCACGAAAAAAAGCCGGACCGACAAAGTAATCTGGGACCGCGCTCCATCCAGCAATATGTCGCAAGCTGTAAGAGAATGACCAAAGACAGCAGGGAAGCACCAGGCAGCACTGAGAGACACAACACTGGTCTCAAAATCATTTCAAACTGCTGCTTACAACGGTGGATGGATGTTGTTTCAACAAGGTTGCTATTTCCTTGCATGCCTGAAATGTCAAGCAGTTGCCTTCTAGTGGTAAGGCCTAAAGGTAATATTCTTCATGCTGCATAGGGATGAAGTGTTTATCTCCTGTAAACATTCAAGGCAAGCACCTAGCTGATCCCTCCACTTAAGATAAGTGTACTGGTGGTACATGTCTCAGTTTTCATTATCCTATGCTTGCCACATCACTGATAGGCCAATTTCTGGTACAAGGAAAGGATATATGGGGCTATCACCATCTCTAATGCTTTACAGCAACATAAAAATCTCCGCTTCATGTTGGCTGCTGAAGTACCCATCCTCCTCCAGATATGACAGTGCCATGGTGCAAGTTTTAAATGCATGTGGCTTGCACGGGCTAAAGGAAAACCTGCAGAATTCACAGGATTCAAAACAGACATTCCTGCCCATATACCTATCGAGGAACATGAACACATCCTTGCAAGTTTGCAGTAATCAGGGGCAATCTGCTATTATTTCTTACCTGTGGCAACAATTTGGGAGCAGGGGACAAACAGAAGAGAAAATAAGGAGTGTAGAGTCCCACAGAAGCCTTGAGCTTCTGTCAGAACATGTTCCTTCCAACCCTTACAGACTGCATCTCTTGGATTCAGGGAAGTTATTGATCCAGCGCAGCTTGACTGCTACTGAATTATTCAACTAAAAGCCTACGCCAATTCCTTTCACAATACCATGCGCTCCGTCCTCCTACGCAGTAACTGTAAGCTGATTGTGTTTCATTGCTACTAGTCAATTGCCAGTAACTGACTGTAGTGTTGACTAATCTTGCTTTTGTTTGGGCATGGCAGTTCACTTGCTTTAATGTTCCTCACTGGAAATATTCTTCTAAAACCATGCAGTCAAAGGTTATGCAAGTTACCCCATCAATAAGAATCCTTCAGGCAGCCCCCCAGCACCTGTTAAGATTGTCCTTAGAAATTTCAAAAGGTAGACTTTTTTCTTTTAAAAACCATTTCAGTTTAACATGGCCTCTCTCTCCTTCCTACACAAAATGCGGGAGCTGTGATATCTTGGGGGATGCACATGTGTTACTTTCTGGTATTAACAACATAACTGAAAACAGTCTCTCTGGATCGTGGCCAGAGTCCATAGGGCATCTGTTGCCTTAAACGTTTGCTAAGGTTTTCAGTATCTACTAACAGAGGCTCCTTGACTTACCCCTGCTAGATTTCTTTTTCAGTCTTTCTTGAATTAAAGCAAAATAACTTAAAAGAGAGGAAGCCATCTGGACTCGTTAATGTACTATTAGTAGCTTCCTAGAATTAATCCGTCCCTTGCGAGTTTGAATTACTAAATATATCAGCCATATTGCTAATTTCAAGAAAGACACAAACTTCTCCAACATGTGGGTGTGTTGCGACCCACCCCTTTGGGTAAGCCATGCTTTTACCTACCCGATCTAACCCTGCTGTACAGGCTGTGAGGAAGTCTTTAAATCCTCCACAGTGGGAATATATTTCACCCCTAAACAATGGTATGGATAAAGTGGCACCATTTTCTGCACTATTTTGGACAAAGGTATCAGCAAGGAACTTACCGGTGCAAAAATCCACCTACCTACTTTTACCTTGTGTTGCCTTTCTGATACATTTAACTGCTAGCTATTAGATTTTGTACTGCTGGTAAACAGTTGCTTTCAAATGAGGAAGAAAATATTTTTAAATCCCACAAACCTTTTCATGAAGCCAGGTTTCATCTCCAAACTGTAAATCTTGAAGTTCCTCAAGGGGGTTTTATTCAAGAAGACATCACCAATTAAGCCTGCAAGAGCAATGGGGGTAATGAAGAGTTGAAAAACAGCTAAAGCTGATAGATCTTCCTATTTGAATGCGAGGAACAGCAGGAGATGGAAAGCAGCCACATTCTGCAATGGAATTAGAGTCCATATGGTTCCATTGCTCATCCAGATTGAGTGGGGAGCATTACTACACTTTGGCCTCCCCACTCTCCCCTTTGCTTCAACTCACCAGGCCATTAAACACCCTCCAAGCAGAAAACATTGTTGGCACACGCAGCAGATGGGGTTTTGTTGTTATTGTTGTTTTTTAGTTAGCTGTCCACATATAGATTTTTTTAAAGCAGTTCTTCAGTTACTTCTCTAATAGGCACAGCAAAATATAACATGGGCAAGCACTAATGTCCAGTGCTGATCCAGTGCTTTTCATCCAAGGATCTTAAGACACCTTATAAGTAATTTACATTTAGCACTCTCCTGTTAGATAAAGTTATTCTCCATGTAGCAGGCAAAGCCTGGGTCCTAATCCAGCCTCCTAATTACAGGACAGCAGTTGAGACTGCCTAAGCAGCAATGAGGCTTTATGCACCTCTTCTGCAGTAAAATAAAATTAGTACAGTCACGTGCCTAACTCCATTAGCCTATTTTGTATAGTTTTTGCATACACTTCCCACTAAAACAGAATCCTGGGGTTTTGACCTCTTCCAGCTCCACAATTGTGTGTGACAGACTTGAACATTTTAGTAAATTCTGCTCAACAGGATGCAATTCATTCCTTCTGATATTGTGTGAGTTTTTAAATGTTGTGATCCTCCAATATCAAACCCCCAGGTGAAAACAGATTAAAAAAGGTATTTTCCTTCTCTCCCTGTGAAGTAACATGCTCACAGAGCAAGAGAAAGGGTACCCTAACATGACCTAGCAAATCTAGAGCAGAAAAAGATTCATTGATGGCCTTGCGTTTAGTTGTACCCCTACAAAATAAGAAGCCTTAATGCAAGCCATCAGGCAGCCGCTACTTTTCATCTATGATCACTCCAGACAGGGGGTGATGAACTGTGTTTTTTAACAAGTTCCCTCCATCATACCGTTTCCCACTGACTCCCAGATGGTAGTCTTGGCTAGCACTACGATAGCTGTATTGGGTCTTCAGTCTGGTTCTGTGTAAAGCACACAAGAAAGACAGTTCTATAGTGTTTAAACTCAGCGAACTATCTAGGACAATTTGAGAACAAAGAACTTAACTCACCTTTCCTCTGTTCATTCAATGCCAGGCCATAATTGACACGACCGCGGTTCTCTACCAAGAGTCTTAGCTGCCTGAATCCCTGTAAAAGAAAAAAAAAACAACAAAATAAACAAAAGGAAGAGCATCAGCTCGACCGGTGTGCAGCATGTGCTGTATCAGCCATAATGCTTGGTTAACAGAGGTCAGTAGAGGTGTTTAAGAGGGGAGGTGGCACCAATACCTTTGGCAGTTGCAATTTATCTGTTTACTTTAAAGTTCTGGATTACGTGACAGAACAGCATCCTCATATCTTTCAGCTACTGCAAATAGTTATGCCACTGAGGAACTCTCAGCCTTTTCATAAAAGTTGTCTTTTTTTCTGTTGAATTTTTAAGTACCATTTTGCTATCACCCACAGAGCCAGAAATGGAGTTTGACATAGTACAGGCTTATGTCATATAGCTCTCCCGCAAGTCATAAGAACAACTAGTATATCCACCCACTCACCTACTCCTAGGAGCCATGCACAGCTCTGTTGACATGCATTCAATCAATAAACTCGTCTTACTGCTAACTTCTGCCAGGGTACAACTACTTTCAGAGCTAAAGAGACACATTGCCCCTCATTTCATTTGAGACCCAAAAGGTGCAAAAGCCCCCAAGCCCCCTTAAAACCTGCTTTGTGCTAAGGAAGATGAAGCCTACACGGACTTCATCTGCACGAACGTACCCGTACTCAATGTCTACAGTTTGTGGGCGGGGCAGGAAGGCTGGCAAATTTTGTGCAAGCACTACAATGACTTGAATTTTCTCCATGGAAAAGTATTCAAAAACCACTTCTCAATCACAAATAGTAACTTGGCAGTGAAATCACACTGTATTTCACTAGTGGAATAGTGTCTAATTAGGGTGTGACAACCATTCCCTGTGTCAGGCTACCGTACCAGCTAGTTAAATGGATTAAGTGGGAGGTCCCTTCTTGAGAGCTACGCCTCTTTAGTGGTCTTGGTTCTGTTATCCACATACTATTGCTGTGAGCAATCTCCAATTAGTTACCTGTCCTTCAGGAAGGGAGAGCTCCACTGTGTTGTAGTCCAGCTCACCAACATACATGGTGTTAACAAACACCTGCAGAACAGAGCACAAGAGAGGAGAGCAACTTCTCATCAATTATACTATAATCATGTGTTGCATAGGTTACTGAAGCTGTATTTGCAGAGGAAATTGTCTCTACTTGAAACTAGAACTCAGCGTCCGTAACTGTGTCGCTGATTCAGTCTAGGTGGGAAAAAAAATCACAACATTTCTCAGAACATTCAATGTTCTGAGGTTTAAAGATATTATAAGTTTTAGTAGACTGGAACCTCAAGCTGATTGACAAATAATAAGGGTTGGGGTTTAGCTGAGAACTGAAAAGAGCGAGTCACACATGTCATCTAAAACTTCACATTTTCCTTCATGGTTGACCCATTTCCTGCCTAGCTGCCAAGACCAAAGCATTTACATCTGACTGAAGTTAGTCACAGTTGCCCTCTGCTCCTTACCTGTGCTCGGTCACGGACATGATCCCTTGAATGGAGATGTCCACCGCCAAATATGACAGTCTCGTAGAGCACATATCCATACGACTGCCCACTGCTATCATTTAGATGCAGATTCTCCATGTTAATAGGAAACTCTGACTTAATGGGCTGCAAAGGAGAAACAAATTTAATGGCAGAAGTGGCCTCCCAGCATTGACAGGCCACATAGAGGCAATTCATTTAAGATAGGTGTTCTACTCTGCCACAGGTTACATTTACCCTGTAAGCCTCCAGAGGTCTGTTCCAACCTGAATTACCTTATGACTCTATGAAAGCTACAGCAATGAAGACAAGGTACCAGAAAAGGGAGCCAAGGACTTGCAAAACTGGAATTCCAAGAGAACAGAAGTAGCAGTAAAAAAGGTGAGATAAAAGATTTGCCTCCTTTGCATATCCTTGACAAAACATTCCACAACCTTATCCTCATGGGATACAAGCCAGTGAGCTAATTGCCTTTTCCAGCTAAGAAGCGATGCCTTTTAGTACTGAGATGCATTAAAATTGGTAGTACTACCTGTAGAAGAGATGGTAACACATCCCAGAGAGAGATATATTGATGCAACAGGATTGCACCGTATGATGCTTTGCTTTCAATCATGGGAGGGAGAGGAAGAGGCTGGCCTGTGATGCAAAAAGAAAGATGGAACAACTATTTCAGATGCAAAAAGCCAACACAGATTTAAGGCCCCTCCAGACCTCCTTTGGTCCTCCCTCCCATCTTTTGGAAAAAGCACCCAGCCAGTCAACCAACCAGCATCACAGGGCTCCAGCAGAAGGGCCAGTTTAAACAAGTCTCTGATTTAACACTGTAGGTAAACAGTATTTTGGTTCTTGGATTCATAATTACCAATTATCATGCTGAAGAGTTGTCGGAGCTTGAAAAATTTGGATGTATAGTCTCCAGCCTCTGTCAGCACAGCATCGTAATCTGAAAAAGAAGCACATATGTTTTAAAAAACATACAGCAGCTCTGGGACAGCCTTCATGTACGCTGTCATCAAAGAAGTAAAAGCCCAAGACACAATTTTCTTGGCACTGTCTATATTATGGCAACCTGTACACTTTTATCTGTGTGAATGTAGCTAGACAAGCATAGAGTTGCTTAATTTGGACAAGAGCCACTCACTGAGGAGCAACATACTTATAGAGATCTAATTTGCATATATCCAGAATTTCACACAGGATAAAGTCAACAATTAACGATTTTAACAAAGGGCTGTTGGGATGAAAAGAGCTTTATGGTACAATGTGACTTGGTAAAATTAAAAAACAGAACTGTATCTTGGATCACCATCTTTCCCTAGAAAGAAGACCCAGCATAGAGATAACATGAAGCAAAGTCATCATCTGCAACTTCTATTCCCAGTTCAGAATGAGGGGATCCTCCACACCCTGGAATGGGTCTGGAAATCAGAAACACTAATGTAAGCCCCCATTTAGACAGGCATTTGCTTCTGAGCTATGTTCCAACTCGTCTCTCCATGACAAAGTGGTTGTACTGATCATTTCTCAATGCTTCTGTCAACTGTAACTAGCCCAAAGGGTAGTCTGAGCTGCACTCTCACAGTAGGTGCATGGGCAAGGCAGTGAAAGAAAACTCACCATAACTGGTAACATCTGACTTGTATTCATCAGCCTCCAAAGCACCATTCATGAAGCCAAAGTTGGTGCCTCCGTGAAACATGTAGAGATTGATGGACGCTCCTAATTTGAGGATGCTTGCTACAGTATTCACCATTTCTGTAAAGGAAGGGCAGTGCCAGGAAGGCCACAGACCAAGAAGCTAGGCTAACACTCTTCCAGTAACTCAAAGTAGACACAAACATTCTGGTCCTTGTCAGTCAGTCACGCCTGTGTAATTACAGTGATTTGTATTGTGATTTGTATTTTGCCCTCAGTAAGGGCAGCATGTCTACTGACATATCGGGAGATATTAATACATTCAAATATACCTCTCCTAAAGGTGAAAAAGGATAAAGCTCATGTACTTGAGCAGGAGTTTTGCTTTTAAGCAGAAGAGTTGTAAGGACTACTCAGTCAGACTCCTAAACTCAACACACCAATGACCCAATTACAAAGACAATTGCAGGAGGATGAGCGAGTCATTAAAACAGTCTGATATAGCTCTGTTTTCACTGTACTTTAGATGCCCTGGAGGTTCTGGGGTTGTTGATTTTTTTTTTTTTAGTACTTGTCTTCCTTCCTAATGAGCTTTTAAACTAGAAAAAGCCTGATACTTTTCAGAAGGTGCTATACTTGCAAGAGGCTTAAGTTCACCATATTCCCACAAAAGGTAAAATAATCCTCTCTTAATGAGGAGTGTTTATTCACTATACAAGCAATGTTGTTATGATGGAGGTTTCATAAAACTTGTGACATTTTTACAAAATACAGATAAAGTCTTCACAGGATTTAGATTAGCTCAGGAGGTGAAAGAGACAATTTAAATCACTGGGCTGCATTTTTAAAATCAACAGAGAGTAGCACAAGGCCTTAGGACACACTGACACTAACATCTTAAGATGTTTGGCACTCTGCACACCCCATAGAGTCCCTCTTTGAGGAATAAGAAGAAAAATATGATTTTTTTAGAAAAGATCTGATGTTTACTAACACTACTAAAGAAAATCCAAGGCACAGCAATGTGACCCACTCACTGAGGGATGATTCATTTACAAAGACTCACACAAAGCAGAGGTTAGAGCAGGACAGAAAATTTGAAGAAGTTGTATGTCATTTTCCTGTGACTGTTTGCAGAGCAATAAACTCCCCTATCTACAAGAACAGTAGCTGGTGCTCACCGTCTGCATCAAAGACATAGTGAGGGCCTCCCCAGTTATCAAACCATCCGGTCCAATACTCCATGACCATCTTTGGCTGATCTCTCTGTATCAAAACAAAAACAAAGAGTTAAAATGGAGACAGCTCAGTCTTGCACTCATCCCTGTTTTCTAGAGAAGCATTGTTCAAATGCAGTTTGGCAACATGGTTTACAAGAGTGTTTTCTTCTCAAGTTGGCATAGAAAGAAGCAGCTAAGGAGTTCCGAACAAGTAAGGAACAAGATGCTGTGGGCCAGCAACGCTCAGAACAGGCAGGCAAAGCAGAGAAGTTCTCTGCTAGGCACAAAGCAAAAACCACGGCACACACAACCAGGTGATACCAAAGAGCTCTGGATATTGTTTGGTAGAGCTGTAGCAAAAAGACAAACCAACTGTCTCTGTTTAGCTTCTGCTAGAAATACACATTTATAAATGTCTGCTTATCAGCTACGCCACTGCCAGCTGAGAGTTTGCAGGTGCACTGCAGCCAATGCTTGCCAAGGTAGGAACAGCAGACCTTAGCGGCTTAATGCCTTTTTAATGCCGCATATGGTGTTGGCAGGTAAGAATTAGCCTTTGCAGGAATTAGGTCTTCATTAAAAAGGCTCTGCACACAGAGCAACAGCTTCCCATTTGTCACTGCTTGCCAGCTCCCTTAGCTCCTGTAGAATTCCATCCGGCCCCATCACACTGGACAGGACAACATGTGCTCAGCCTGGCTGGCACTCCCTGCTCATGGTATTTATTCCTAGTCAAGGCAATTTTGCCCTTTATTTTATAAGGGCTTTATCTGATGCCACATGAAATGGCCAAGGTAAGTGGCATTAAAGAAACTCATGTTTCATTAGGAAAAAACAACTGCAGGTGCCTGTAATAATCTAATTGTTCCAGGTTCAGTCCAGCTCTTGGAAATATGTTTAATCAATCCATCCCCAGTAAACTAGTCAAAGAAGGAGTTTTATCACCCTCTGGAATAAGAGACCATAACAAGGAAAAGATAACATAGCTTCATAATCCTTACAAATTTGAATGACAGGCTTCCTATCTTGTAATTAGTAAGTGTGGCAAAGGAGGAGCTGCTTTTATTGGGCCATGTTGCATTTGTGTATTCAGTTGGTGGGGAAGCTGCCACCTTCTGTTCATTTGCAGGGTTTGGTGAATTTTGTAAGACCTAAAGAAAGCGAAAGTACATGCAGTAGACCCTCTTTCGCCCATACAGGAAAAGAAAACAAATTAAAGTGGTAGGATTCAATGTTCAGCAAGCCAGCAGCAAGGTTTCCTTTCACAGTCCAGGCAAAAGCCAAGGGAGGAGATCAGAAGAGAATCGATCACGGCCAGGGGCAGATGTCAGTTGTTCACATCTTTCCAGGCTGACATTTGGAGCAAGCAGAGCAACAGGGCAAGAAGAGGACAGAGGATGCAAAGAGAGAGAGAACCTGTCACTAAAAAGCAAAATTGGTTATTTGCTCACTACTCCCCCATCACACAGTCAAGATACTTTTCACATCAAGTGCTCATTAGGCAATTCCCTACCCCTGATTCCTATCTTGGACAGCACAGGGGGTTAAAGATGGTGAAGCGATATACTAAATATACTAAGGGTCTGGAGAACAAGTCTTATGAGGAGCGGCTGAGGGAACTGGGATTGTTTAGTCTGGAGAAGTGGAGGCTGAGGGGAGACCTTATCGCTCTGTACAACTGCCTGAAAGGAGGTTGTAGTGAGGTGGGGGTCAGTCTCTTCTCCCAGGTAACTAGCGATAGGACGAGAGAAGATGGCCTCAAGTTGTGTCAGGAGAGGTTTAGATTGGATATTAGGAAAAATTTCTTTACTGAAAGGGTTGTCAAGCATTGGAACAGGATGCCCAGGGTAGTAGTAGAGTCACCATCCCTGGAGGTATTTAAAAAACCTGTAGACGTGGCACTTCGGGACATGGTTTAGTAGGCATGGAGGTGTTGGGCTGACAGTTAGACTAGATGATCTTAGAGGTCTTTTCCAACCTTAATGATTCTATGATTCCATGATTTGAATGCTTTTCTGCAGTAAGCACTGTTAAATGCCAGGTAGGTTGGGCTGCTGAGAAGGCAGGAAGAGCTTGGGACTGCGCTGTGTGGAAGGTGTTTTTTGAAGGTACTGTGAAAGTGTATCTGAAATCAAAGTGTTTCTCTGATCAGTTCTGCTGCAGGTCCTAGCAGAAATAGGACCAAATGCCTAGTGGAGCCAATACGCTCTTCTGCACAGCATGCCATTAATACAACTTTACATATCTACACTGAATATGAGGTGTTGGAGATGACTGAAACACCCATCACAGTGTACCCTGAAAGAACTGCAGTAGACCAACACCCAGCATTTGAAGACTAGAGTTTTCAAACATGCTCTTGATGGCATCCACAGCATCAGGGTAAAAGAGTTTGGGAAAAAGACGACTGAACTTCAAGAAAGAGGTCTGACAATTGCAAAGTAGGATGCTAGTGGGTATCAACACTTGAAAGTGTGAAGAAATCTAACCCCTAATACCTAAACACAGGCCACAGGGCACAGCTGAATGGAAAGCCTTTAAGAAGGTGCTGGATAACAGCATACTTAAAACCTTCACTTTCCAGAGAAATTATCGTAAGTGTTTTCACTGATTCCAGAAGGATTTGGCCTAATGAGAAGGAAGCCCAAACATTTGTTCATAAAAAAAAACCCCAAACCAACACACAAAACCAAAACAAGACTATCAGTGCTTCATTTCTAATGCTGTCCTAGAAAATCTAGGTGAACAAAGTTGTTCTGCATCTTACCTGTACTGTGTCCAGGTATTTCAGTAGCCCAGGTTCCAGTTTCTGAAAGTTAACAGTGGCCAATGCTATTGGGAAAAGAAAAAGTTTGTATTAATTTAGTCATGTACAAAATGCCTAGGGGACCATCTCTTTAGGCATCAGCCCAGCAACATGCTGGAACATCTTCTGAACCACCAATACAACCTCCTCGGAAATTTCCCATCAAAGTCTTCACTTAGTATGCAGAATCTAACTGGACCGCAGCACACAGTGGAATACTTGCAGGCCATCTTTTTAGCTTTAACGTTCAGAGATACTAGAAAGAGAGAGCATCAGAGCAGTTCATGGGGTGTCACAAGCTTTAATTAGAGGCTGTAAAGCACTTGGAGATCCTCAGATAAAAGGCACCACATAAAAGCAAACTTATTATTAGAAAGTCATATCTGGATGCCACACTGATCTCCCAGGCTTTAGCTGCAGGAATCGCTACCCAGGCAATATCTTACAGCTTGTCATGTCTGTGGGGGTGGGTGAGAGAAACCACAGTACAAGTGAACCAGATAGAAATTGTAATTGGAAGACTTATCTGTGCTTCTGCCCTGTGCAGCATGGGGGAACTGGCAACTAGTTTGTGTGTGCTGCATGTATAGCAAAAGTCGCTGCATGATCTTCAAGCACTGGAGTGGGAAGACCTGTCTGCAGGGGCTGATGCATTAGAAGATGCTAATCTGGTATCAGTGTCCCAGCCCCTGGTACACCTTTGAACCATTTTCATACTTTTCTAGCCCTTGGTCACACTGATGATATTTCTCCCAAGAAACTTTGAAAATGCAGGAGCAATGGTATGATTTTGTATTAGAAACTGGCTTAGAAGAGAGCTGGTATCAAATCCAGCCCCAGTTGTGTCAGACACAGCACTTCAAACAGAATACTTACAGAAGCAAAAGCTCACTTCTCACTATTTATACCTGGATTTTAATAGGCTGACCTATGTAGTGTGCTGAGCTAAAGAATTTAGCCCAGGCAAACATGGTGGGAGAACAAAATCAAACATGGATTTAGCACTGATGTAATACATTAGTTGGCAATCCTGAAGGCGAACATGCCCAATTCTGCTCTTCATGCAGATTAACAACACACCATTGAAAATGGCGTAAAGGTGTGGAGAACCAGTTCCCAAAGCCTTATTCATCCTTTCCACAGCAGGTTGTTTTCACATACACACAGCTTTCCACCATGGTGCTTTAGCCGTGGCCTGGAGGGGAGCCAGAGGTTTTATTTTGTCACCCGTCAGCTCCCAGAAGGGAGGCTGTACCAGGCCAGATTGGAGCCACCTGGTTTGGGATTCTTGCCACTGACCGTGCCCGTGAAGGAAGGAGGATTGCAGGAGCTGCTCAGGTACTCTGAGACTGACTGAGATTTTTTCCCTACAGCATGGGACATCCCACTATACCTATGAGCACGAAGGGGACCCACAACAACAAAAGCTTTCCTCCTCATCCCCTGAAAATGTGCTGCCACTACTGAACAAGGGCTACAATGCTGTAGTCTCAGGTCCTTCTACAACAGACAGTTTTCTCTGCAGAGCACCAGACTGACGACTCCTGGCATTAACAGGAACCTACAAATGCTTCTTGGAAAGAAATCGGTACACCAGTGATGAACAGAACAAACAAAATGACAGAATCACTGCATTAGTTTTTGACCCCAGTATGGAGTCTTCTATTTTCTTAATGCATTTCTACAGTGGATTTTGTTCTCTCTCCTTTAGCGCTTTCATAACCACCTTGCTGCTATACCACTTTGAGCCCTAGTTATTCCACGCATCTGATTACTTGACATGTTGACTCTAATGAGCAGATTGTTATGACATCTGAGACGCAAATTGGTATCAAAGAGCTCTCAGCATGCAACATGCTGGAAAAGACAACTCCAAACAAGAACGAGCTCTGAGGCAGTAAACATTCTCACAGAAGATGGTGAGGGCTAGACAGGGATTTCCACACCAGCCCTTCTGCATGTCAGTTCGCTGGCAGGGAGAGACTGACTCTATGTGGTCAAGGCTGGAAACTGCTGTGCTCCAAAAAAATACAATTGAGAAGAGCACCGTATTGGTGAAGACCCATGGACTTCAGAGTTATTTAATTTGTCTCTCTCATACTTTCAAATAAAAATAAGAGGAGGAAAAAGAGGAGGGAAAAGTCTTGTCTTTTAATCATCTTCATGCCTGAGATTAGAAAATTAGCAGTATTTATGACTGAGTGATGACAGGAGCACTCAAAGACTGCACCCTGCAAACACTTCATTCAGGGAAGCAATTACTACTCTGGCAGGCAACTGGCAGAAACACAGGAGAGATCACAGGCCAATCTCAGCTGAACTGGATCTGAAATCTGAAAATCAGTATTGCACTATGCCCCAAACAGTCGGATTTAGGGCATGGTGAAACTCAAACAGCTATACCTCCATTTCTTCACAGTGAAAAGCAGGAGGGGTGCTAAGCAGCATTTTTAAACACTTAATAGAATTACACTTTTTAAAAGGGAAAGGGAAAATGGACATCCTTTCGCATTATGCACATCTGATACCCTCCTTTACCTACCTACCAAAGGCTGCACGCCCCAGAGCAAGCTCGCTGAGAAGACAGGGCTGCCCCGCAAACTACTGCTAAACATACAGAATGTTAGATTTCAGAATCTAGGTTTTGATGGACTTTTTTCTTCTCTCTTTAATTGCAAAGCAGGTATCTTAAGAATAAGTTATTACTATTAGTAACTGCTGAGGTACTTGTTTAATATATATTCAAATAAAGCAATAAGAAGTCGTATTTTCAACCTTGTAATCTGGTGGAAACAACATCAAGAAATTCTAGGTGCTGCCATCTCTTGACTAACCTCATTGGGAAGTACAGATGCCCAATACTAGACAGAAGGCAGCAAGGTATTTAGTCTGCACATGCTTAATGTCCTTGGGAGCAGAGAGGCTGCCTCCCCATGGAGCAATCCTGCTATCACTGTGTTACACCTTACGTTGAAAAAAAACACTCTAAGCCTTTCTGGGAAGGGATTCTGTGTGTACACCATCCAGCTAAGGGCATCCCTGCTCTGTGGCTGAAGCTCCTACCGCAAACAGAATACAGTTAATGGGTGCAGCTTAGCAAATGAAGCCTACTGCTCTCATTCAAAGGCTATGTTTCATCGGCTGCCGCAGACAAAGAACACAATCTTACCTTGCTCTCCTACGAGCACATACCTCCTTCCACTAAGCCAAGTGACAGCCCGTTCTTGTTGTCTGAGGTCATTAACAATTCCACAATCCCTCTGTTTAACAGGGCCTAAATTAAAAAGGGGAAAAGCCATTGTGTTAACAGCCTGAGTTTAGCATTTGACAGGATATTAAAGCATTAAAGTACATTATTACCTTCTCTTGGGATAGCTTGAAACTGGTAGTGGCTTGGTAAGAAATATTATTCCTGTGACATCTCCCATTCCTCCTGAAGCTTCCCTGCCTACTTTTTCCAGCTTAAAGACAACTGAAAAAATCTTGTTTTGTTTTAGAAACCTGGATCGGTTTCTCACTGAGGCATCAAACTTCAGGATTTTATCTTCTTCTTCTGAGATCAGTTTAATAAATAGCTTCACTGCTTTCCATCAAAAGAGGGCTTCAGGTGGAAGAAGAAAAAGAAAAGCAGCTCACCCTTCCTGACTAACAATGGAAGCTGAAAGGAGAAAATAGCTGGTTTGCCAGCGAATGCCATCACAGGACAGCTCAGGTACCTATGTTCTTGAATAGTCAAGTCTGAATGAATTTACTGGTTCTTCAATATCACAGCACTGTATGAAATAGCCCTCTAAGGTTTTTAAAATTCATATGCACACACAAGGTTCTTCCCATTAGGATTTTTCTCTTACAGATATTTTTTTACAGAACAGTGGCTGATGTTTGAAGGAGAGGTAAGGAAATCCTAGCTGCAAATTAACCCCTCTTTTCACTGTACCTGCATTGAAACTGAAGGAGTGACTTCCAAGGAGCTTTGAAAACAAGCCTTCGGTGTCTTAATTCTAAGTTACTAACTGTAAAATGGTGATAAAGACACATCAGCTCACACAGGAGTTACCCATGTCATGTGCACCAACTAGTTAATGTCTGCTGTGTATTTAAAGGAATCTTTGCATATTGCACACAGAGTAGACTTAAGCATCCCACACAGTCTACATTAGAGAAGCATTACAACACAAGAGTTTAAAGACAAACCCAATTCAGAGTTAAGATAACCTGGTTAGTTTATCAACCTATCATCACTAAATTGATACCTGAACAGATGCTGGTATCTGCCAAACTCAGCTATTGAGGGAACTGGAATTTCTAACAAATTTTATTAAGATAATTCTTTGAGCACCGCATTAACACTTAGTTTCTTCCCTTCCTTTTGAATATAAGTGCAAAATGGAGAAACGGCAGAGAGCTGCCACCCATTGAAATGCATTACAGGATTTCAGGGTGCAGCAGAGAAACCAGGAATAGAAACAGCGTCTGAGGCAGACACAGGTGTGTGCTCAGCTAATCCCAGCTCATGTACTGTATGGGGAGGGAGATGTCAACACACCCTTTCATGGCCTAGACGTTTTGGAAGGCAAAGGCACTGCACCCAAAAGAGTGAGATAAGGACAGGGATTTCAGGTTTTGTGTGAGTTGTGGGGGTTTTTTAATGGGTATATTAATTCCAGAAAGACTGCAACATTGTCATATAGGCTAGATACAGACGTGAATTAATCAACTTGCCACATTCAAAGCTCAAGGCCCAAACCAGAACAAAGACTAGGAGCTCCACCTCACGTTAGATCCCACTCCAACCAAAAGGGAAGCCCTGCAAATCTTGCTTTCCCACATTTTTGTCTTTGACCACTATAATATATTTCTTCAGATGCAAGTTGCACACGATACCAGAATATGACGAAACAGCACTGCAAAAATACACCCACAGGCCTGGTAAGGAAACATTATCTGTTCTGACAAGTCTGTGAAACATCACAAGCTCTTTCATCACTGAGATATGGAAAAGCAAGCACCGAGTCGGCACGCTGTTCAGACACAACAGAGTCTCTATGCCCCATTTGTTTAGGGCTCTGAAAGCCATTTGCTTATATGCTTGCCACTGGTGGGACATAGGGAGGGAAACTACGTAGATATAACAGACAATTTTGACATTATCAGTTCAGATTGGCAATTAGCTCTTTAACTGGTTTGTATGTACACTTCATATTTAACCTTCTAAGCAATGTTAAATCACTCCACGAGATGGAGTTAGTGCAGGAGCAGGCACCACTCTAAACAGATTAGGACTCGGGCCACACGATTTATTTGGTTGAAGAGCCTCTGTATACCTTGAGCAATGGGACAACCTGAGCCAGAGCTAACCTCAGGATGCTCAGGCCGAAGCTGGGGTACCCAAAGGGCGTCAGAATGATCTGATAAAGCTGTAGCAGAAGAGCAGGGAACATACAATTTATAGCACATACACACCACTGGATGGGTAACCTCTCTCACATGCAGCAACACTTTTAAGCATTCAGTGAGAAGAAATTAAGCAATGAACCTCGTAAGACATACTGCAGATCCTGTTAACTGTCCACCTTGCAATTGTACTGGGGGCAAATGAACAGGTTAGCCTCATGTTAGATCCACCAGGATAACCTGGCCTCCTTGGGCACTGGCCAACTCTACCATTCAGTTCAGAGGCAGGAGCCAGAGCACAGTCTAATCTCTGTTTGACAAGGGTAAGGGAGGCATTAGGCAAATTAACCAGCCTGATGCTGAGCTCCAGATTACACAAGTTTAGGAGTGTGCTGGTAGCTTGTTCACATAAACCTTCCTCCCAGGGAAGTCAACAGAGACAAAGAGAAACCTTTCTCTGATGTCGTCTAAAAGAAGCAAAACAGGACCAGCAGGAGACAGCTTCTTCAAGGCCAGCTATGTTTTACAGATACTCCCTCATTTCCCTATCACCCTGTTCTCTGGAAGACATAAGAACACAGGCTTATCAATATTGAGAGGGTCATATGCCATCTCTTCCACTCCAGAGAGAAACATCAAGGGAAATGCAGCTGGATTATGCACTGATGCTTTCAAGGGTTTCTGAAGCCACGCTAAAAAGTTATTCAGAAAAAAGAAAATACTATAAGGAAGGTGGTTTATGAGAGAGATTCACCACAGAAACAAGTAAATGTGCCAACATTACCATTTTAACATAGGTCATGTAGTTTGGGTCTTTGGCGTAGGAACCATATTCATTCTCCACTTGCACTGCAATGATGGGGCCTCCTTTCTTGTACTGTTGGGAACAAAAGGGAGAAGTTGTTCACCATGATTTCTAATCAGAGGGACTCAAATCACAGTGGCACTGGCCTGCAGGAAAGACGCACAAGTCTCAGATGGACTCAGCTCCACCCTCTCATCCTCCCAAAGTCTATGCATAACAAAACGGCTAGATCTGGAGAGCTGACACGGACAACTCCAGTCCATACTGGTTCCTAAAGTGCAGCTGGTAGATTTGTTATTGCTTCAACCTGCTGCCATTACACACAGCTCACACTCATCTGGGCAGACAGTCCCCACTTGTGGACAGAGAGGGTAATGGATTGTACTTGCCTGAAGAGGGACTACAATAGGCATTAGATGATCAAAATAGGCATCCACAGCTTCTGTGAAGCCCTTGTACGTTGTCCTCAGTTGCATCTCTGGGTCTTGCAGCAGCCAACTATGAAAAAAGCAGCAAACAGAATCTATTAGTCTCCTGTCCAGTCAAGGCTGCCAGAGGTAACACCACCCACCGACATCAAGTCACATCTGGGGAGGAACCATTGATCCTTCTATGTCACTTGGCTAAGCCTGCAGTGCAGGTATGGACAACATCGTGAGTCAGTGAATGACACCCTGTGAGGCTATCTACCACTCACACTTTTAAATGAGTCCAGACTGCAATTGCCAAGCTGTTCTCCTTCTTTTTGTTCTGTATTTTGGGCCTAAGCTCATTTCATTAACTTTCCCAATAAGATTTCAAGGGCTAAACTTACCACTCTAAAGGTTACTCTGGAATTACCTGCATCCCCAAGAGCACTCTACAACCAAGTGCTCCCTCATAAAACCCCAATCATTGCTCAAAACAAAGCTTCCGGTAATTGTTCCCATGGTTTCTACCGCTAATTTACAAGACTTAGTTCGCTGGTTTGGGGTTAACACAGAAAAGGGCAATTTGTTTAAGAGCAGAACAATGTACTGCTATAACAATTTAAGCAGAGTGAGCTTGCACCTTCCTTGTCTCTGCAAAAGGAGGCATTAACTAATAGTGCTTCCAGAGGTCTGAAAGAATCAACTCCTGTATGCTATATACAGCTTGGTGGGCTTACAAAATCATCCCCTCCTTATCTGTAAAATGAGAACAGTACTGTTGCTCTTTATCAGAATCTTTTATCTGTCCAATAAAAAAATATGTGGGTGATGTGGGAACAACTGACCATATATGCCCTTCTCATAATCCCATGTAGAACTAGCTACTGCCTCTGCTCACAAGTAGCCATGGTCTCGTGAGCGAGTCCCTGACACACCTTCCCAGTTCTGCACCTGAGCTCGCTGATGCCAAAGGCAGGGCATTCTGAAAAATGAAAAGATTAAAAGAAATAATCCCCAAATTTTGTCAAGTGTCTCCACTGAGGTTCATGCTCTGTGAAGGTAAGGAAAACAAGTGGTACGTAACCTGGCACTGGTTCCACTGGGATCTAGTAACCAGGCAAGTCTCAAGGCTGACGTATTCAACTCTGCTCTCAATGCCTCTTACCAACAAGCTGTGTGCTTTAGGAGAAAATGCAGTAGGAGTTTGGAAAAGTTATGGGTCTTTATTACTGCCACCCATATAGTACTTATGTTCTAGTAGGACTTTTAAAATGGACCCGAGATGAAGCAAATTCTTACATCAAGCTGCAAATACTACTATTCATATTATACAGACAGTCAAGTTGCAACAGCAATAGAAGATGGGTTTCCCCAATTCTGTTTTCTTGCTGTAACCATTATGCCATAACACAACTATTATTTTAAAGAATAACTGCTCATAAAAGATTCTGGTTCCAGGCTTACTGTCTGTGCTGCTTAGGAGAGCTCAACAACATAATGGGTCTTCACCTGCTTTGGGGACACAGGAAATAAATATTTCCATCTAACAGCCAGCCATTCTGAATCTCTGAAGGAGGCTCAACTGTATGATCAGCGGTTTTGGGGTTTTTTCCCACAGTCCCAAACGCTTGCCTCAACTGAACTACTTACACACTTACCTGGGCAGACCACCAAGGTCCCATTCAGAGCAGATATAAGGTCCGGGACGCAGAATCACCCACAGTCCATTTTTAGCTGCCAGTGAAAGGAAGGCCCTAGAGATCCAGACAGCGTAATTATTGTCTGACTGGAGAATCCCTACTCCATGCACTCCTAATACATCAAACACATGAAATTTAGGTACCAGAAGCAGAAGAGAATTGCTTGATGAAGCAACTATACTGGATTGGTACTAAACCTGTAAGTTCCCAGAACTCCAGAAAGCAGGGGAAAGAATGAGAGTCTCCATTGCCTGATCAAGGTACAGGCTTTGCTTCAGAAGCTGGAAATGGCATCTTCATCCAGAACCGACACGCGCACCCTCCCCTCAAAACAGGAGTATTTAATAATAGAGTTGTCTGTACCACATACTCTAGATCCAGATTTCGACTGAAGTCAAACTTCCCTCTTTCTTGTTCATGAAGGTTCCACGGCACGTACCTGAAATGCAGAAGAAGGGCAGTGGAGGTGAAGGGCTGAAAAGGGCACTGCATTTGTGAAGCACAGAAAAAAACTATGCACTCCCTTTTTTAGTCAGTAACAGATCCAGAGATTACTGCATGTACACATTACAAGTGTCTATTTACATGTTATTTGTGCCTTTCTTTCACTTTTCTGACAAGTCCGTACTTTGTTGCACTCTTTTCCTGTACTCTGCAATATCTGAGTTTCTCAAGATCATCAAATGTGGTCTCTCTCTAGGTGTATCTTTCATTCTCCAAACCAGAGCAATTTAGAAGTCACAGCCATGCTGAATGGCCATTTCAGAGCCTGACCCTTCCTCATCGGGTCAGCATTAAGAAGGCACTTTCCCAGTACGTCTGATAGACATCTGTTCCAGTTGGTATTTGAAGATACTGCAGTGTGTGAAGGTTATAGAAACCTGAGTCCCCACTACTCTTCTGTGTCTTTTCTCGTAATAACAAGTACAGAAAGACATTGTTATGGCCCACTGGAATTAATTAGAAAATCCCCCCAACTACTATGGAAGAGGGGAGAGGCTGCAAGGTACGTGTGACAGAGCCTAGGGAGCGAGGACACTTACGTCGTGAGTGTGTTTAAGCCACACGCTTTCATCTTAAGCATGCGGTCTTCCCAGTATTCCCTGGGGACTCGGAAATAGTGCATTGAACCTCCAAATATGCGGAAAGGCATGCCTTCCAGGAGGAACTGCGAGTTTTCTGTCTGCAAGCCTAGGGTCCTCCCCCATAACCGCAAAGGGATTAGCTCACTCCAGTTAAACCTAGAAGAGAAAGAGAGACATATGAGCATTCAGTCTCTAGTAAAGAAATCTGTGCTTATCGTAAAGAAATCTGTCCCCCTAAAGAGAGGCTGCTCATTTCACCCTACCTGGCAGGATCAGCTCTGACCTTCCTACTTCTTAAGTAAACTATGCCCTTTGTCATATAAAGCATATAGATTTTTCAGAAGACTATAAAACAGATGAAAGATCTGCCCAAGATGTGTATTTAATATTCATTTCACTAGTAGCTTCCATCCTGAATGTCCCAAGCCACTCTGCCATACTCAACAACTGAAATGTAGCACTACTCAGGCAGGGATCATAAAACTAACTTGCTGAAAATACAAGATGGGCAAGTTTTCACTCCGTACTCACAAACACTTTCATAACTTATGAAATGTAAGATCTCCCTGTTTTGCAGTAGGATGACATACGCTGGCTGATTTCCAGATCCTCGCTCCAGCTGCGGCTGCATTTCAGTATTGCTACCCTGAAATGTCTTGTGATCTCTGATACCTTCCAACTCAATGCATGGAAAAAATAAAGAACCCTCAGCTGTTCACTGTGAACAGAGAAACTTTTCCTTAGTTTAAAGAAAACTCCTGGACTACATTCAATCACTCAGGAAAGATGAAGTCTGCTGTCATCACAAACTTACCTCTACCTGCATTACTGCTTAGATTAATTCCTTCGTATATTATTTACCAAAAGAACCGGAGCAAAGGAGATACCAGGTTCCAAAGCACTTACCAGTTTCAATACTCATGCCATCACAGCTCCATTCGGGTCGGTTCCTGCATGCAAGAAACTACCTCCTATTGCCTTACACGGCTCCCTAGTTCATTTCGGCTGAACCAAGAAAACATTTTATCAACTAGTCCAGATCCAAAGCAGTTACACTGCCTCCATCAGACCATCCCAGTTCCACAACTCTGAATACACAAAAGAGTTAGACAATAGCAGCTTGTTCCTCTGAAATGTTATCACAGCCAGATGTGAGGGATGAATTCCCGTCTCAAGAAAGCAAGAGTGACCCACACATTTGAGAGAAATGTCACATTTGGAGAAGAGGGAAATACCTAACTAAGCCTCCAGCTGTTTTCTAGACTACACGTAGAGCGGGTATTAGCAGAGGGTGAGGACTTCTCAGAACTCACAGCTTACAGGGATTGCTAACCAGGAGCCTGCAGCAATTACCTGTCCTCCGACACAAGACAAGGAGACTACAAAGGAACTAAATCTAAGACTTCCAGGACACTGCACGGGCTGGCTGACAAGCACAGAGGGTACCTGTGTAGCACAGCATTCTCACAGGGCTCTGAAACAACCGGCAGCAGGCACGGATAATACCTGGAAAATGAAGTCTAGATTAGATATTCACTGCCTTCAGTCAATGAGCACTCACGTGCATTTACTGTCAAACCATTTACAAAAAATAGTGCTGAGCAAGGAGATAGTAACGTATCCCATTCAGAAGGTGGTGCAGCAATAGCAGAGCCTTTATGAAGAGGCTCTGTAGGAGAGCCTACACTCTGTAGGAGTGCAGCTCAAAGTAGGAGAAATAAGCACAAAATACCTAAATGCCATATTTAAAGGGTGACTGCCTGAATAGGAATAGGATCAAAAATGCTCATCTACACAAGAAACTAGGTACAGCCAGAGAATGATGATGTGAGGCTAGGAAATAGCGGCATTGCTCCCAAGGAATTACTGTGAATTTTCCCAGCAGGGGAGGTGGTTCTCAATCCACACACAGGATATCCTATGCCTACCTGCCCCTCTATTCTGCTAAAACTACATCTCGCACAGATTGCAACTTTTGCAAATCAGATCCTGAAACTGCAGCTATACCTGCTTCTATTGCTTGGTGGCAAGCCTGAGGCGGAAAGCTCAAAGGGGCCTGGAGACACAAAACTCCAATTTTTAAAGATCAGGTTGGAAAATACCTGAGTTTCCAATTTGTTTCTGAGCTAGGTAAAGCCCTAAATTGCCCCTGCACACAACAGTACTGCTAGCTGCCACTGGTGCCAGCATGAAGGCTGTACTCAGGAAGCATACACAGCCAGATAAAAATAAACAAATCGCTTAAGCTTATCTTCTTAATCCTGGGCATAACTTAGTTGGCAAGTTTCCATCAAGTTTCCTACCTTAAAACTCCCTGGCTCCAGTGTTTTTTCTCACCAAGAAGGACTGGTAGGAAGCTCCCAATATTTTCAACAGATTATCCTGGATATCCTGAAACCCACATCTCTCATTGGGATCTGTTCAAGTGGCTTCTCCTGAAAAAAACTTCCGTGACTCAGCAGAGCTTCATCCTGTTACCCTGAGCTGGATTTCCACAGCTCAAAGCCCACCTGGGCTCCGTGCTACCTCTCGGGAGCAATGTATAGCTCGCAGTAGATTTTTTTCTCACTTCTATAATGACAGCACAGGTTGCAAAGAATCTTTTTTTGTCTTTGCTAAAGGTTACTGGCCTACTTTGTCCCTCTGTAGCCATTTCCTCCCTGCTTCAGGCAAGACTCGTTTTTTGCAGAAAAATAGCATTAGATTACCAAGTTCCCCCAGAACAAAAGCTTCGAAATTGGGTTGGACAGGCTAGTCTTAACGAAACGATCTGTCTTTATAAGACATAAGTTGAAGCGCAAAACACTCCAAACGGAATAGGGAAGTTGCAGTTAACTGCTAAACCAGACAGCTACGCCAAGGCATTCATGCCTGTAAAACAAAACCCAGCTGAAGTCCTCTCTGCATGAGATAAGAGATTTAGCTTTGGTATAGGCCTACCACATACCCAGAACCGTTCAGAGAAAAAGCTAACAGAAAAGAAAAAGAAGGTCAAAACAGGGGAAGAAGCGTGGAGACCATTAGCTTGCTTTGCTGATACCAAGGGACGCGCTTCAGAGGACAAGGGACTTTACAGTTAATCCCTAAGCTCTTCTTAGACCTGCCTCAGAGGGCTTTGCCATTTATTCTGGGCTTCCTCTGGCCAGAGGAAAGTGAAAGCTTTGAGTTGCCTCCACTCATGACTCGCTGTCTTGTGGCAACCGAGGTCCTGTGTCGGTCAGACAGGCCCCAGGTGCACATT